>NC_064864.1:57388683-57453719 GCF_024139225.1 Suncus etruscus | reverse complement strand
TCAGTGCATACATCAACACCAGCCTTTGTTAGTCTACTCTGAGAAAAACGTGGAAAAACACAGATTTTATTCTGACTGAAGAAAGATGAATCATGGTATTTTCCAGACAATTAAACCAGAGGCTTCAGACCTACGGGTACCAACTGAATCATATGAATGGCACTGCCCACCCCTCAGCCTTGCCATATGCTCATCTTTCTCCTCACAGCATCAAGGGTAGAATGGCACTGCAAAGATGAGGTCTTTGTAGCCTTTGCAAGGATTCCACTTTCTGTGAAGAGGGCAAGCAGGCCTTTCCATACTAGAAAGCCAACATTCTAAAAATTTTTCTTACTCAATGCCAGGCTCTAAATGCAAAACATCCATCTCCATGGCAGCTTCAGTAAGGATGTCTGCCTGGCACTGAGGAAGGTCATGAAGTCACAGAAGAGTTCATTGCTGGCCATGCAATTAATCCAGTTTTCTAGTTCTTCATTTTATTTACATACATCAAATATATGTTTTTATTTATGCTAGTTATGGCATAAAGGGAACATAATATTAAATGAGCATGGTCCCTGTTCATATTCCACATAAAGGATTTAAGAATGTTCGAAAATATCACTTGCTTGACTATGTATTAAACATTCTATTATGTTATAATTATAACTTCTTTGCATGTATTAATAAACTCAACTACATATGCTTATGTTTTCATATAACTTTATCATGATTTTTCTGTATGTAATAAACACATCAATTTATATAGAAACATATTTATGTACCTTATTCATAACAGATGCACTTAATATCTAATATATGGTTATAAATATAATACATAGTTATATAAATATCAATAGCTCTTAAAATAATTAAATTTTTATATTTTTGATTTAATTTATTAATTAAAAATTGATTACTCCATGGTTGGAATTTATTCAATAATTTTGAAGTAATAAAATGATAAGCGATTAATAAAATTTAGAGTGTTGAGTGACTGGAACAGAATTCTAAAATTTAACTACATTTGAATTGAATAAGTTACTTATAGTTAAAACAAACAAGAATCAAGAAAGTAATCAATTCTCAAAATGTAGGTGAAATGAATGTGGTTTATGTCCCAGACCCAAAATGATTAAATTTCACTAAACACAATTCATGAGTGGTTTTTTGGGGGGTTTTTTGTTTTTGTTTTTTGTTTTTTTTTGTTTTGTTGTTGTTGTTTCTGTTGTTGTTGTTGTTGTTGTTCGCTCAGGGGTTACTCCTGGCTGTGTGCTCAGAAATCGATCCTGGCTCTGGGGACTATAGGGGACTCCAGGGATCCAACCCAGGTCCATCCTGGGTCAGCAGTGTGCCAGGCAAACGCCCACCCCTGCACTATCGCTCCGGCCCCCAAACTTTATTGATTGATTGATTGATCCATTGATTGGCTACACCTGGCCCAGCCCAGTGGTCACTCCTGGCTCTGCACTCAGAAATCGCCCCTGGAAGGCTGGGGGACCACATGGGATGCCGAAAATCTAACCGGGTCCCTCCCAGTTGGCCGCATGCAAGGCAAACGCCCTACTACTGTGCTATCTCTCCCGTCCCTCATGAGTGTTTTTTTTTTGCATCTCACTTCCTTACGTATTCTCATACACTCTTTTTACAGCGATTATTTCATATCCTATTACTGTTCATATCCTTCTTTTTTACTTCTGTGGAGTAGAAGTAACCTTTGAGCATCAATATATGGGAAAGCATAGATGCCTACTGTCCTTTAAAGCAATTCAGTTTGCCAATTACGTTTTTTCTCTTCTACCCCTTTGCTCCCTTCTTTTTTCAAATAAAATTGGCAGCTCTGGGGGAAAGTAAATAAAAGTTATAACAATTAATATTCTTTCTTCTTCCTAATTTTAATGGGTCTCAGTGATTATGAATCTATTTAGAAATTTTAAATGTAAGTTTAAAGCTAAAATATATTCTGTATCAGGAATGCATATTTATTTTTATCAAAAACTTAATTCAGCATCTATCAAAATGGTCAAAATTACACTGTTGATAAATTAAATTATATTGATTTCCTAAAATTAAATAAGTAATTTTGTGCAAAATTGAGTCGTGGTGATTTTCCTCTTAACATGTTGCTGGATTTTATTTTCTGTGATGAATACCGAAGCCCAATTCCAAGGAAAATAGTATGTCTACCTAAACACATAATATGTTGTTCTTTCCTGTATTAGAGTTAATGCTGTTTTACATTAAAATTATTGGAAATACTTTTCTACCTTTCTGCTTAAAAGGATATAGAGTATTTTTCCCTCTGAAGGTTGAAAAAACTTGCAAGAAAAATAATAGTTTGACAAATGTCCCAATTTTCAACTCCAAAGACTTACAGCATTTTTGTTTGTTCCCTCACCCAAGGTATTTTTGTTGTCATTATGCCTTTTTCCATTTGCAGATGATATAGTCACAAAGCTGGGAGCTCTGCAGCTACTTAATGGAGTCATCACATTTTCCTCCAGGCTGTCCCTTTTGTCTAATTGTGTTTCTCCTCTTTGTGAAAATGGCCTTTCCTACCTCCCTCATATTTTTGCTGAAAGCTTCAGCTTAAAGGATCATTCCTCTAACATCATCAAAGTAAAATCATGTGAATTTTGAAAAGTTAAATCACAAAACAAACGTGTGTAGGAGGGTGTGCTCTTGTTCTGTGTTCTCCATTCCCAATTCACATGTTCAGAAAGAGGATGGAGAATTCTCTGCCTCTGTGAGCTCTCCTAGTTCTCTCCTCTACTCCAGAAATTTATTTTCTCTTATCAAATAACCTTAACAAAGCATGCTTCTCACCTCCACTGCACAGTGACAACAGAGCATAGGAGATTTTTTTTTCACTATGTTAAGCTCCTACAGGAAAATTACAGTGGAAATCCAGGCTTAAAGTCATGACCGTCAGACTCTAAAGCCAGAGTTTGTCCGCTGTTCTGCATAGCACTATCTAGAATCCTGTAATCCTTGAATCTTGATTGTGCAGTATCAGTAACTATGACATTAAATTGTGGACATATGACAATAGGTGAAAGATTATGATTCTTTCACTTGCCACCAAATGTGCTTCAACTTAAAAACTGGTAACATGGCCTTCCACCATCACTGTAAATTCATTGAATGATTTACTATGTTGTAACTTTGGAGCTTGCCTAAAGCATGGATCTCCATAAAAATCAGGTTTTAAGTAAGTCTGTAATCATTAGCTTGATTGATGCTATGCTGTAACTATAAATCACTGGAAAACTAATTTAAAATCTTTAACAAAATTAAATATTAATAAATATGATATGTATAAGGAGAAAAATAGCGAGCCAGAAGGATTGAATCTTAGCATCCTACAAAGATATAATGGGGTCAATCCTGGGTAATTGGTTAATTTGGGGTTTTTTATTATATTTTAGCCATCCCAGATAGAAATAATAAATTACAAGGCTTACGTTCACATAAAATATACGTGAATCCTTAAAAGTTAAGAAGTTCTGGATGTAAGCCGTGAAATGAAAGACTTTTGTAGACACAAACACCAGAACCTAAACTATCTATGGATGACAAGAAACATGAGGAGGAAAATGCATCTCCACTTTTGGGATAGGAATAAATCTGACCATTGGCAAGTTTTCCGTCAATCAACTTGGTATATCTCAAAGAGGCATAAGGCATATTTTAACCAAATACCAACTTACATGAATGAAAAGAGAACCCAAAAACTCCAGAAAAGTTCTCCTTTATCTTTATTTTAGTTAATCTGGATTGGTTGGCCTACGTATTGTAAAAATACAAAAATCAATACAACAATCAATACAATTAAAAATTTCCCAATATTTTCTCTTACTGTGCAAGTGTTTTTTATTTAAAATCCCTGTCTTCTAGGTAAAAGGAAAAAGTTATCACCTAGAAAAAGTTATCACCTAGAGGCATGCTGCATTTTGGTTGGAATTTTGCTTGTTGTGTTGTGTTGTGGGTTTTCATTTTTATTTTGGTTTTCTTTTCAGTTCTTATATTGCTATGTTCTAAACACTGAAATTTGTTTTAATGTATTATCTGTAAGAACCACTTTCTCTAAAATGGTAAATTGCCCCACTTTCTTTAAAAAAATTAATAAAACAATCTCATCCTCAAAAATTGGTTAGACATTTCTCACCTACCTGAAACTACCTTGAAAATAATTTAATGCTTAAGACTCACTGTTAAGTAGAAATGTTTCCCTCCGGATAACATAATAGTGCTGTTTATTGGATTTTGTTCACTAAAATCATATAAGACCCATTTTAAAAATTGAACAATTGTTTCTACTTTATGTTTGAGGGGGGAAAATCAATCAAACAAACAAACAAAAAATCACTTGCAACAATAGCCAAGTTTCACTCATCACCTGATGTACTGGAAATTAATTATGCAGCAAACATTTTTGCTGTATCAGGACTTTCTACAATTCTGAGAAATAAATGTTGTCTATTGCTTGCTCTACAGAAGAAAAAGATCAGATGATGAGCTCAGCTTTATTTTCTCAATATCTGCAATGGACACAGGGGAAAGTGGGGGGAGAGAAAGAAAGAAACTTTGCTAGTAAAAAGCAGTTCATCTCCAGGGACTAACAGTGTTCTCTATACCCAGAGTAACAGAAGGGAAATGCTGCTGCAGAAATCATGAGATATCTTTGCTTTTTCTGAAGAAAAGGAAAATAAAGAGCAAAAATGACAATTACTAAACATAACTCTAAAGCTCTGCAAGGAATCAAAATGTGTGTCCAGCCAATGTGTGGGAAGATTCCAGGAAATGTTCTTCCTCTTGTTCTATGTCTGCTACTAAAATTATCCCCCATCCCCAATGCCTTCCTTCATCTTCTAAGTGATGGACCCTCTGGCTCATGCTCTCGTCAGCTGTGTTTTCCTCCTTCAAGATCATTCAAACTTAGAGATCCTGCTATGCTGGAGGCACACTCCTCTCTGCAGTATCTAATCCTCATCACAGGTCGAACCTATCAAACCCTTGCCAAACTACTCAGAAATAGAAAGTAAAAAACAGCCTCTCACGGCCACCAAATGATAGCTGAGCATTCAGATTAGAAAAGGGAATGATGTGTTGGTCACAATATTACAGAAGAATTCAGCTGGGTTGATCTGCACAGAAACAGCCACAAATACTGCTGCTTCCTTACATCCCAAATCCTCTAACAACCTCTACAACCTGCTCTTCTACAGTCACCAGTCACCCAGGTCCTGTGGTGCCAGGTTTCCCATCTTGGCCACGGGGAAATGGCACTAAGTGTGTGTGGTTGAGTGAAAGCCCATGCTTTCCCTAAATCCTACCAACTATCACTGTTTGGCAACCTGCTTAAATATGAGGGTTTTTTTTTCGTTTGTTTGTTTCCAAAATGGTAATCATCGCAATATCAATTTCCTGAGGAAGAGGGAGAGAATTAATAAAAAGTTATGCTTAATAAGATCAATTTCCTTTAGTCATTTAATGGTGAGAAAAGGGAAGCCAGGCATATCTTCATCTAGGTCTGACTTTTCCATTCACATGACCAACACCATCAGCAAATCTACCATGACCATAATTATCTGTTTCCTTTCTCAGTCACCTTCCTGCCTCTATTAGGCCTCTTCTGGGGACCCAAGGAAGTGCATGATGAGGGAGCATTTATTATTTTTTAAATAATCTTCATACTTGCCACCTGCACATTTGTATGTATTTGAATTCCTTTTAGGTGAAAACTTCCAAAATTTTTGAGAAAAGCAAAACCTTAGCTCACAGTTAGCTTTCTGCACAAGTTGGCTTTAGTCTGTTATTTCTGGATTTCCGTTATCTCCAACATTGTGCCTGCCTTGAAGGTGTTAACCCCAACTGAAGTTCTAGCCATGAGAGTTACTGGCACATAATCAATGATCAATAAAACATGCATTGATTGGTTTAAAAAAAGATTCTTTTGGAAAGAAATGAACAACGAAAAATGTAAAATAAATTGTTTTCAAAAATGTTGACTCTGAGGCCTGAGGCAGGTGGAAAGAATCAATGCACATGTCTTTGGCTTCTGCCTCTTTCTTTCAGTTTCTGGTTTGCCATCCTACAGATTAGTAAGATAATAATTCTTAAGGGTTTGCCTCACTACTGAATATGAAGAGTCTCACATAAAAGGCCTTATTAGGTTTTTTTTTTCCTTTACCCTCTTTATCTTTACCAGTTTTACTCTCAAACACTTGTTTTTGTAGTAGGACTTTTTTTTCCTGGCTTCAGAAAACATAAATTTCTATTAGTAATGAGGAAGTTTCTTTCTGCTCATTAATTTTTAACACACTAACAACTTCCAGTTCTATATTTTTTAATTATGAGGGGGGTGCTATCAATAGAATATGAAAGTCTCATTTGTTCTATGCAACTGGCATTTCTTAATTAACTGTATTACATTTTCAATATTTCTTAGAAGGTGGGTGGAAAAGCTCCATTTACCATCAAGAAATATATCAATTTCTTTGAAACTTATTTTATTTTTGTAGTAATAAAGAAATAAATATTTTCTGGGGGCCGGGCTGGTGGCGGCTGGAGGTAAGGTGCCTGCCTTGCCTGCGCTAGCCTAGGACGGACCGCGGTTCGATCCCCCGGCGTCCCATATGGTCCCCCAAGAAGCCAGGAGCAACTTCTGAGCGCATAGCCAGGAGTAACCCCTGAGCGTCACAGGGTGTGGCCCAAAAACCAAAAAAAAAAAAAAAAAAGAAATAAATATTTTCTAATAATTATTATTTCCAAATACATGTCATTCCCTGCTCACACCCTGACATTATAGAAAACTCTCCATCAGGTTTGTGAGCTGCTGTTATTCTTTTAGTAGGGCAAAGATATTTAATCACATTACCACCAGGACCCAATTTAAATGATGAAACCTTTCCTCTTTTTCCTTTCTCCTCCATCCCCTCTCTTTTTACACCACTCTCTGCTTTTTCTTTCCCTGTCATTTCCAGTCATTAGAGGTTGGGAGCGTGGTCTTCATCTCATGGCAAGTCTTGCACTGTTGACAAGAATGCATTAAACCCTATTTATATCTGAGCTACCACAAAGTATTTTTTAATTGAGAAAAACAGGGTGTAGATATAAATAGGATGTTTGTTTTTATGTAAGCTCTCATATCCCAACTCCCTATTT
The DNA here is from genome assembly GCF_024139225.1 of Suncus etruscus. Lineage (NCBI taxonomy): Eukaryota > Metazoa > Chordata > Mammalia > Eulipotyphla > Soricidae > Suncus > Suncus etruscus. The sequence goes on along the minus strand of NC_064864.1, from coordinate 57,446,573 downwards.
AGGTATTCCAATACGGACATGTAACTATTAAAACATGACAGGGATCATGGGAGAAACACGGAAACCATTATTATATTTTCTTGACATACTTTAAAATTTTTCACCACTTTGAATAAAGCATGTGATTTTTTAGAATAAAACATATAGTGTATAAGGTATCTTTTAGCTTTTTCTAACTCTTGAAGTGGTACCTGCAGGGCTGAAAAAAACTCTGGAAAAAGTTAAGAAATACAAATCTCCAAATAACACAGCATGAATAAAGAAAAGAGCCCTGAGCTTGACAAAAGAGCATCTAGGTCTAGAGAAATTTTGAATACTTAAATAGATTATTTGGTGATTCCAAGGGGAAGTTATTCATTGTTGTACTCATAACCTCAGGATTATCTGATTCTAACCTTTCATGGCCTCTGAGCAAACTTTACAACAGTAAACCAAAGATAACTTATAACAATGCAAAGCCACTTTTTCCATAGATATGTAAATGAACTTTTTGCAGCAAATAAGAAATTTCACAAGACTTTCAAGTTTTCTCTCCATCAATATGCCTATTCTTTGTGGGTGGGGGGGAAGTTGGAGCTTCTTAACAGTTTTGTCAACAGTTGTATTAATAAAAGATGCTTTAATGTATCTAAATGGGAGTCATTCTGATATTATATTGTTAACTGGTACTTAATATCATGCTAAATTCCATGGTGAACAGGGTCAAACGAGTTACATAGCAACTGTTTGTTCCATTACTGTTCTCATCTATCCATCCTATACAACATCCTCCTTATATTCTCACTCACTTCACATGCCTCTGTTTATACAAAATGAAGATACATATACCATGATGCTCATGATTAGTTCTGGGTGTTGGGATTTGAAGAGATTCATAGCCTTTTATATTTGTTGGCACTGTTTGAATCTTTTTAATGGACATTGACCATTTTAATAAGTCAATAAAACTTATGCCAATTCTGACACATGTCAGAATTTGTCGTCCTTCTTTACCTCATAATTTTTAAAACTTTGATCTTCAAAGAACCAAAGCACTGAGAAATATGATATATTAATAGGGGCCAATGAACTTTACAAAAATAAAAATAAAAGATGCCCAGAGTTCAAGAAACGAGGTTTCTACAAAGCTGTTCTCTATGCACAGATGTCTTAACCATAATGTGGTCTTTTCACAAGGAGACTCCAAGTTTAAGACACTTCTTTGAGCCTAGCTGCCTATCCTAGCTATTGTAACTGTGAGGCTTTTCTCACATTTCCTAGTAAATAGCTACCAGGCAGGTTTGACTCACTGATATATCCCTAGTTGCACTATGGAAGCAAACACATTTATCCCTCTAAAAGCATTTGAGGGCAATACCCTACTCTGACAGTTATGTACACCTTACCCAAATTTGCAAAGGACATTTCTGGACATTATCTCAATGATCCTCATCTAAACAAAATGAGAGAGTTCTTCCAGATGATGAAATACTCCTCTTTACAGATTAGTTAGATACACGGAGAGCCAGAAGCTGTAAAGGTGACCTTGAAGGTCTAGGATGACATCCTGTCCACCCATACTCTAATGACTCATTGGTTCACTGGGGAAAGGTGGGAAGAGAAAATTAATTTCATTGTACCATTTTCAAATCTTGGCCTTTAAAACTTTAAACTTTAAAAGCTTTCAACTAAAAATTATAATCATCTTCTGGAAATTTGTATAAAGATTTATATAAAGATTATTTGAGAGGGAGGTAGAAGGTCTGGCTGAGTTCTATCCTGATTTTTCCCCACTTTTTCACTACAAATAAATAATTAAAGTAATAATTAAAAATTCTTGCAAAACACCAAAACTCTGAACCTCAGTTTACTCTGCATATCTATGGAATAAGTTTAAGAGTTTAATACCAGAATAAAAGTAAATGTTCAGAGCAATGCCTAGCTCAATTAGTTAATTTTAATAATGACTGAATAGGAAATAAATTGAAACCAAGCTTAGACCAGGGTGATATTATTATTGTTGTTGATGTGTTATTGTGTTTTGTTATTGTTGTTGTTATTTTGGCTATTGAACCACACAAGCCCTATTCAGAGCTTACTTTTGGTTCTGTGCTCAAGGATCACTCCTTGCAGTTCTTGAGGGACCATATGTGGTTCTGGGGATTGAACCACTATATACAAGAAAAGCACTTTAACTCTGTACTATCTCTCCAGCTGTTATCAAACAAGTTTAATATTCTTTTAATTTGCATATTTAACAGCTAAGCATTTTCTTCTTCTTGGTATGATATTTGTACACATTGTGTGAGGAAGTACTTTATCTTCAATAATACTAAATGATGTTTAGATCTTTCCAACTTATTATTTTGAATTTGATGTGTACTTTCTTCTTCTTCGGGTCCCTACCTGCATACATTTTGCCTATATTACTTCTGATGGTGCTATATAGAGTGAATTTCTATTATTGGAATCAAAATAATTGCATTTGGAGATAGACAACTTAATTTCTGGGTGTCCAGTGGCACAGACTAAGGATGAATTTATACTTACTCTAGTGTAATGTTTTCCAACCGTAGCATTATTTATATTCAAAATAACTTCCTTTTGTTTAGGTCAACCTATTCAATTTTCTACGTTACTGAGATATAATTGAAATGCTACTGTGTAAGTTCAAGTTACTCAAAGAGTTGATTTTATTCACACACATATTACAAAATAGATACCATTGCAACCATCTGGTCCACATAATTGCCTTTTCTTTTTTGTAATGAGAACATCTAACATCTACATCTTGGGACTATTATGAGTAAAATAGGTTAAAGGGGTCAATTATAAAGTCACATGAAGAAACTATACATTTGGTTGTGATTAGAGATATTAAATGGTAATATGGTACAACTTAAAAATAATTTTATAACAAATACAAATATTACATTAATTTGTAATATAATAATATCTTTATTTAAGCACCATGATTATAAACATGTTTGTAGTTGGGTTTCAGTCATAAATAGAAGACTCTCTTGACCAATGTAACATTTCCACCACCAAAGCTCCCCATAGCCCTCCTCCCCCAAACTCCTGCCTGTATTCAAAACAGACATTCTACTTCTTTCAGTTATTACCATTGTCATGATAGTTGTCATACCATTGTCATCTCATGGGCAAGTTCTTCCAGCCCTCATCTTTTTGTCTCTGGGTATTTTTACAATAATGTCTTTTATTTTTCTTAAAACTCATAAGTGAGTGAGCCTATTCTGTGTCTATCTCTCTTCCTCTGACTTATTTCACACAGCATAATAGTTTCCATGTACATCCATATATAGAAAAATTTTATGACTTCATCTCTTCTGACAGCTGCATAATATTCCATTGTGTGTGTATATATATAAATATAAATATATATATATATATATATATATATATATATATACCACAGTTTCTTTAGCCATTCATCTGTTGAAGGGCATCTGGGTTATTTCCAGATTCTGGCTATTGTAAATAGATTTGCAATGAATATAGGTGTACAGAAGTTATATTTGTATTGTGTTTTGTGTTTCTAGGTTACATCCCTTTATTAAGAAATCTCCATATTGTTTTTCATAAAGGCTGGACTAGACAGCATTCCCACCAGCAGTGAATTGGAGTTCCTTTCTCCCCACATCCCCACTAGCACTGATTGTTTTTATTCTTTGTGATGGGTGCCAGTCTTTTTGTCATGAGATGATACCACATTGTTGTTGTTGTTTTGATTTGCATCTCCCTGATGATTAGTGATGTGGAGCATATTTTCATGTGTCTTTTGGCCATTAGTATCTTTTCTTTGAGGAAGTGTTTGTTCATTTTTTCTCTCCATTTTTTTGGTAGGGTTAGATATATTTTTCTTGTTAAGTTCTATCAGTACATTGTATATCTTAGATATTAGCCTCTATCAAATGGGTTTGGGGTGAATAGTTTCTCCCATTCTGTGGGTGGCCATTGCATTCTCATCAATATTTCCTTTGAGGTGCAGAAACATCTCAGCTTAAAATAGTCCCAGCTGTTTACCTCCTCTTCCACTTGTTTGGAGAGTGTTATTTCCTCCTTTAGTCTAAATGTCATGGAGTGTTTTACCTACATGTTGTTCTATATACCTTATGGTTTTGGGTCTGATATCCAGGTCTTTAATCCATTTGGATTTGACATCATACATAGTGTTAGATGGAGGTCTGAGTTTGTTTTTTTGCATGTGGCTGACGAGTTGTCCCAACACTGCTTGTTGAAGAGACTTTCCTTGCTCCATTTTGCATTTCTTGCCCTTTTATCAAAAATTAATTGATTGTATATCTAGTGAAGATTCTCTGAATACTCAAGTCTATTTCACTGATCCAGAGGTCTGTCTATATTTCAATACCGTTTTATTCCAATGCTGTTTTAATGACTATTGCTTTGTAATACAATATAAAATTGGGAAAAGTGATGCCTCCGATATTCTTTTCTTTTTTTGTCCCCCAATTCACAATACATACCCGGCAAGGGGCCTGTGTTGAGGTGTATATGGGGTGCCTTTACTGTACCTCCTCTTTCTATACAGCCAGTGTAAAGAACACAGCCTGTGGTAAGAATTGGGAGGCCTTATTTTATCTTTTATTTATTTTTTTTTCTTCAGGGCAAACTAAAGTTGTTTTTTTTTTGTTTTTGTTTTTGTTTTTTTTTAAAGTAAGAATTCATTTAAAGGACAAAATTGATTAACATAATGAGGTAAACTAATATAACATAATATAGTGACATAACATAACATATAATATAATTGATATAATAATAATACATGTAAGTCAAAGAAAGTTTCTGATTAAAAACACAATTTTTTTTCCATAATGGCTTACATATCTTTCACTGTAGTATTTTGGGTACATATTCACATTGAATCAGGGGAATACCCATCACCTAATATGTCCTCTTCTCAATCAAAAATCAAATATACTGAAAATAGGCAGAGTCCTGTCTAGAGGCTTCCAACCTCAGTTTGAGAGAGGATGTGAAAAAAGTAATTACAATACCACAACAATACACAAAAAAAAAATATCGAATTAAATAACCGATAAGCACCACAGCAATAAAGACAGGCACCACACAATAATCTCGGTTCTGAAATCAAATCATACTCAAGTGCAAAAAGAAAGAGAAAGACAAAACAAAATAAAATAAAATAATATTAGAGACATCAACCATAATCTCCACACCAAAATAAAGACGTCAAAAAAATAGGTCATTTATTCTCCTCTTGCTGCTTTCGTGGTATGTGGAAGACTTCTACTTTATCTTGGATGGTAAAATCAGACCTGTTTCTAGAGATCTTGGTGGCTGTGCAGATCAGGGACTGGAGTTTATGAAGTCTTTCTTTGTGGTTCTAGCAGTTATGCTTCTTCAATGTCCTTTTTTTGTTTTTTATGTGTTCTAGGTGTTTCAGAATAGTGCTACCATTCTGTGTTTTTCTTTTGTCTTCTGACTTACTTCGTTTAACATAACATTATCTAGGTCCATCCACGTTGCTGCAAAGTCTGTGATTGTATCATTTCTAACTGCCATGTAATATTCCATTGTATATATGTACCACATCTTAATGATCCATTCATCTGTTGTTGGACATCGAGGTTGGTTCCAAGATTTGGCTATTATACTGAGTGCTGCAATAAATAGTGGGGTGCATACGTATTTTGGAATGAATGTCCTTCCATCTTGGGGATATATGCCTAGGAGAGCAATTGCTGGGTCAAATGGCAGCTCAATTCTGAGTTCTTTGAGCACTCTCCAGACTTTTCTCCATAGATGTTGGACCAAGGGGCATTCCCACCAGCAATGAATGAGAGTTCCTTTCATACCACATCCTCTCCAACAAAGGTTGTTCCCATTATTTTTGATGTGAGCCAACCTCACTGGTGTGAGGTGGTATCTCATTGTTGTCTTGATTTGGATCTCCCTGATGATGAGTGAAGGTGAGCATGTTTTCATGTGTTTGTTGGCCATCCTTCTCTCTTCCTCAGAGAAATGTCTATTCATTTCGTCTCCCCATTTTTTTATGGCTTCGTTTGGTTTTGAAGGGTTCAGGTTTCTGAGCGCTTTGTATGTTCTAGATATCAGCCCTTTATCTGATATATCAAGTGAAAAGATTTTTTCCCATTCTGTTAGCTGTCTTCTTGCATTAAGTAGGGTTTCTTTTGCCATGCAGAAGCTTTTTAGTTTGATATAGTCCCATTTGTTTATAGTTGATGCTAACGTTTTTGCCATTGGTGCTCCATTCTCAAAGACCCTTTTGATATAAAGGTCTTCGAGTGTTCTGCCTATTTTATTCTCGATAAACTTTTAGATTCAGGTCTGATTTCCAGATCTTTGATCCATTTTGAGTTGACTTTTGTATAAGGAGTGAGATATGGGTCGATTTTCACTTTCGTGCATATGAGTTTCCAGTTGTACCAACACCATTTGTTGAATAGGCTTTCTTTGTTCCATTTCATATTCTTGCCTCTTTTATCAAATATTAGTTGGCTATATATCTGGGGGTTTATGTCTGGGAATTCTGTTCTAATCCACTGGTCTGAGGTCCTGTCTCTGTTCCAGTACCATGCTGTTTTTATTACTATGGCTTTATAGTATAGTTTCAAGTTAGGTAAGGAGATACCTCCCAACTTCTCATTTTTCAGAATGTGTTTAGCTATCCTGGGTCTTTTATGGTTCCAAATGAATTTTATAATTGATTGTTCTATTTCTTTAAAGAATTGTGTCTGGATTTGGATAGGGATTGCATTAAATCTATATAGCAATTTGGGTAAAATAGTCATTTTGACTATGTTAATTCTACCTATCCATGAGGATGGGATGTTCTTCCATTTCTTTAGATCGTCTTCAATTTCTTTCTGAAGTGTTTTGAAGTTTCCCTGGTATAGATCTTTCACTTCTCTTGTAAGGTTGATTCCTAGGTATTTGATATTTTTTGATACTATCTTAAATGGAATTGTATTTTTAATCTCTCTCTCCTCAACTTCATTGTTTGTATATAAAAACGCTACTGTCTTTTGTGTATTGACTTTGTATCCAGCCACTTTACTGTATTGGTTGATTGTTTCTAGGAGTTTTTCTGTGGATTCTTTAGGGTTTTTGATGTATATCATCATATCATCAGCAAATAGAGCTAGCTTGTGTTCCTCTTTCCCTACTTGAATTCCTTTGATTCCCTTCTCTTGTCGAATTGCTATTGCTAGGACTTCTAAGGTTATATTGAATAAGAGTGGAGAGAGTGGACAGCCTTGCCTAGTTCCTGACCTTAGTGGGAATGCTTCTAGTTTCTCGCCATTAAGTATAATATAAGGCAAAGACACCACCAAAAAAGAAAACTACAGACCAATCTCACTAATGAACATTGATGCAAAGATACTTAACAAAATCTTAGCAAACCGAATCCAACACCTCATCAAAAAGATCATACATCATGATCAAGTGGGATTCATCCCAGGAATGCAAGGTTGGTTCAACATACGCAAATCAATCAACATTATACACCACATCAACAACATGAAGGACAAAAACCACATGATCATATCAATCGATGCAGAGAAGGCGTTTGACAAAATCCAACATCCGTTCATGTTAAAGACACTCAGCAAAATAGGGTTAGAAGGCACCTTCCTTAAGATAGTTACAGCTATTTATGAAAAGCCTACAGCCTCCGATATTCTTTTTCCTAACGGTTTATCTAACTATTCATGAGTGTTTATTTTTCCAAATGAATTTCAGGAGTGTTTGATCCACTTCTTTGAAAAATGAAATTGCATTAAATCTATACAATGCTTTGTGGGATTTTGATTATGCGATTTTAATTATGTTACTCCTGCCAATCCATGAGCAGGGTATGTGTCTCCATTTTCTTTTGTCCTCTTTTATTTTTTGAAGCAGTGTTTTGTAGTTTTCTTTGTATAGGTCCTTCACATCTTTAGTTAAATTGACTCCAAAATATTTAAGTTTGTGTGGCACTAATGTGAAAGAACTTGTTTTTTGTTTATTTATTTGTTTTTGGGTTTGGTTTTTGTGCCACACTGGTGATGCTCAAGGGTTACTCCTGGCTATGCACTCAGAAATTGCTCCTGGCTTGGAGGACCATATGGGATGCCAGAGGATCAAATCGTGGTCCATCCTAGGTCAGTTGCATGCAAGGCAAACACCCTACGTCTGCACCACTGCTCCAGACTCCCCCCTTTTTTGATATCCATTTCTTCTCTATCATTATTTATGTATAAGAATGCCATTAATTTTTGCTTGTTAATTTTGTAGCCTGCCACTTTAGTATATAAATCTATTGTTTCTAGAAGCTTTTTGGTAAGTTTTAGAGTTTGAACTACTCAGAGACCTTCAGTATCACTAATATTGCTGAGTAGATATGCTCACTGTGCTTTACAACTTTACAATACTATCAATTATAGAATTTCATGCATACAACATACTAACAATATCCTCCACTACCAATATGTCTGTTTCCCCCACCATTGTCACTAGTTCCTGCTAAATCCCTCATTAAACTCACATATTCCCAATGTCTCAGTACCATTAAGCTCCACTCTGTAACTAGTTCAACGGTTCTGTTATTTTTGGTTTTTTGTTATTCCCCTATGATGCTTCTTTATATCTCACATATGAAAAATATAATTCTGTATCTGAATCTCTCCTTCTAGCTGACTTCATTCAGCATGACACTCTCCATATCCAGCCACTTGATAAAAAATTGCATAATTTTGTCTTTTCTTATAGGTGGTACTATAAGCCTTAGAAGCAAATACTATACATTACTTTATATATATATTACTTTATATATATATATACACCATTGTTTATTTAATCATGAGTTCTTATACATTTGTTTTTTATTTTAAACTACTTATATCTTGGAGAAGTTATTTCATTATTATTTTTAGTTTTATTTCTCTAATTATGGGTAACAATGAGTACTTTTTGAAATGCCTATTGGTTATCATATGTCTTCTTTGGGGAAATATTTGTTAATCTCCTTTTCCCAGTTATGAATAGGGTCATAAGATTTTTTTTGTTGTTGGTAAATTTTGTGAGTGATTGTTGCAAGTCAGCCCCTGAAGAGGTTGACTGATGGAGGGATGGAGGATGAGGTCTTTCCCCTCCAGCTCGGAGCACATGTCTGCCACCCTGTCTAACCTATGGTTCTGTGGTAAAACAGCGGGTAAACAGCTCGCAGACAGTCAGGCTTGTGGAAATATTAGCTTTATTCGGTGGACAAGACTGAAGTCCAAAGACTCAGCATAAGTTCCAGCCAAAAGCCTCTCGCCTTCCACAGACCCTTGTTTTTATCCCCCAGAATCAGGTACCACCCAATGGTGGGATCAGATATCACCCAATGGTGGAAGCAGAATCAGGTACCACCCTAAGGTGGGGGCAGAATGCCAGGTCACACCCTAGGGTAGGGCACAATCACCGATCAGTGTAGGGTCAGTAACATAATAATCCCCTAAAATATTTACATACACAACAAGTGATTCATTGATCCTAGACGTCCACTCTTTATTAGAAGTATTGTGTGCAAATATTTTCTCCCATTCAATACATGTCTTTTAATTAAATCTGAGTTTCTCTTTTTCTTCTATTTTCCTTTCAGGACTCAAGTGATTAGTATGTTAATTATCATGAAGGTTTTCTGTAAGTTAAAAACATTACTTTATTCCTTTTTATTCTTCTTACTTTCTGCTCCTGTGAATAGATAATTTCAATTGGTTGTCCAGCTCACTGTCTCTTTCTTGTGCCTGGTCAAGTCAGCTATTGATACTTTCTTTTAAATTCTTCATCTCAGTCATTGGTTTGGTTTTTTTAGCTCCAAATTTTATGTTTCTTTTTGCTTTCTAATTCGTTTTCTTTACTAAATTTATCATTTATGCTAGTATGTTTCTGATGTAATAAGATTATTGTGTTCTCTTGTGACTCTCTGGCATTTTAGAGTTCTTTTTTAATTACAAGTCTAGTAGTACAGGATTCCAAATATAGAGTAGTGTGTGAGCTTCAAGTCTAGGATAACATGATACTATATTGGATCAGTCTGTTAAGATGTATAGAATTTACAACTTCCCTGTCCTAGCAAGCATAACATGAGCTATTAGGATCTTTGTTAGCATATTCAAGTCCTATGGTTTGGAGCTAGGGAAGGTAGGAGTAGTGATTAGTTTTGAAGATGCATATGTACTTATCTTCAGGAACCTATAAAGTATTTGGTTCTCTTTGGAGAAATAGTTGTAATACTGAGGTGAGACTAGCATCAAACCTACAACTCAATCATAGGGGATCTTGGACTAAGCATGCTCTTTCATCGTTGCAAATATTTCCATCCACCCACCCCTTGTAAGTAGAAGCTAGTGATAGGTATCAGGAAACTCATAAGAAAATATACATGAGGGACAAACCTCAAACATATACCTAGTGGCACGGTGGCCATAGGAGTCTAGGACTGGTTTCTTATATTTACATAACTGCAGAGACTTGATGGGATTCAATATGGGCAGGGGAGTATAAGAGGCTAAGAAATGATTCAAGCAGTTTACATCTGTGAATGAAATTACCTAGAGGTAAATGTTAGAAAAATCTGCAGAGAGATCTATGTCACTGTGCTGAAGTCCTTCTTCAATTGTTCCATGCATTGTGAAATATGAGCAGCAGCCCTGTCTATCCCCACTAGATGCCAGTAGCACACTCTACCTCCACAGCTTAGTTTTGACAAGCAGGAATGGTTCATGACATTACCAAATGTCCTTGGGGGGGGAAAAATCATCCCTAGTTAAGAATAGCTTGTCTAGTGTGATATGCTGCTACTCTAAGCACTAAGATAAATTCTGGGATTAGAATATGTATGTATTACATTCAGGGAAATAACCAGCTGAGTGTAATACTCTTACATATTATGGTCATTGTTTTCACTTAAAATGGTAGGTATAATCTGAGTTTAAAATGACCACCTTTGAAGAACATTGTTCTAATATAGGTCCCAGTGGAGATACTTACCTATGATGTACAATGCCAAAAGAAATAAAATCCTTTGGAGCCGGAGAGATAGCATGGAGGTAAGGCATTTGCCTTTCATGCAGAAGGTCATCGGTTCGAATCCCAGCATCCCATATGGTCCCCCTGCCTGGACCATATGCCTGCCAGGAGCAATTTCTGAGCATGGAGCCAGGAATAACCCCTGAGCACTGCTGGGTGTGACCCCCCCCAAAAAAAAACACCACACACACACAAACACACACACACACACAAAAAGAAATAAAATCCTTTATGGAAACCCTGCACATCTGTCCTAAAAGTCAATGTTGATCTATCTGGACCCAGCTTCAGGGCTTCTTATTTGTCATGTTTCATATGAGTCACACAGCAATGAAACTAAAATGCTTTATCTAATTAGCATGTCAAGCTAGCTATGCCTCTATAACACAGAAAAAATGCTTCACTTGATTGAAGAACGTTACCTAATTGAAACAAGCAGGAAGAATCATTTAGGCTGTAACTTCTTCAATGATAATTTTCAGTCCTTTGATTTCATGTTCCAAGGCCTACAGCTAAAGTAAATGGGGACAACCAAACTCAAAGGACTGAAGCCTAAATCACACAAACAGTAAGCAAGAAAAAAAAATGTTCAAAATAGCACTGCCAATTTTTAAAATCATTATAGATAGCACACACAATAGTTATTCATCTTCTTTTTAATAGTCAATGGGGAAAAAACTTTAATCTTTTCTGACTTGTCATTCTCATTAACATTTTTTTTTGGTTTTTGGGTCACACCTGGCAGTGCTCAGGGGTTATTCCTGGCTCCAGGCTCAGAAATTGCTCCTGGCAGGCACAGGGGACCATATGGGGCGCCGGGATTCGAACCGATGACCTCCTGCATGAAAGGCAAACGCCTTACCTCCATGCTATCTCTCCGGCCCCCTCATTAACATTTTTTATTGAAAAAATTCCTTTTACTCTTTTTTTACATTATAGTACCATCATTTTAAAAATATTTATTTTAGGCTGGTGCCAGAGCAATAGCACAATATGTAGGGCTTTTGTCTTGCTGCATATTCCCAACTTGGGTTCAATCCCCAGTACCCCATATGGTTCCTCAAGCCTGTAAAGAGTAATCTGTAATAATAGAGCCAGAAGTGAACCCTGAGCATCATTGGTGGGAACACAAAACTCAACGAAATTTATTTTAGGCTCATTCCAACATGATACCCTCACCAAAGTGTTGTCCAGTGTATCCCTTACCCTGTGCCCTTCCCCTTCGTCTCTCCTTACTGGTAAGCTTCTAACTAAGTTTTCAGGGTTTTTTTTTTATTGCTTTTGAGCATTTGTTATACCCCTACTTTGTGTCTTTATATACAATATGTGAGAAATGTCATTCTGTGTCGGGTGTCTCTCTTTATGACTAAGTTAAACTCAGCATGATACTCTCCAGTTTCATACATAACAGAAAATTTCATCATTTTTGCAGCCATTTTTTGTAGTATTCCATTGTATATGTGTTTCATAGTTAATAATTGGTTCTTGGTCACCTAAGTTGTCTCTAGATTTTATACCATTGTGAAATTTCTTTTCTGAATAGAGTTTTTCAGCCCTTGAGGTAGCGGCCAGAAGGTGGAAAATACTGAAGCTCAATTCTTCTTGGTGTTGTTTGATGTTTCTATATTGTTTTCAAAACAGGCTGGAGCAGTCACACTTCAACCAACAGTTAATGAGGATCCTTTTTCCCCCCACACTCACTCCAATATTTTTGATGTGTAACAGTATCACTGATGTAAGATGATATTTTACTGTTTTCATTTGTATTTTTCATGAACACATTTTTTCATAAAACTTTGTCATCTTTATCTCTTCTTTGATAAAGTTTATGTTTATCTATTTACCCCATTTTTGATGGAGTTGTTTCTCTCTTGTAAAATTCTAAAAAGTCCCTTATGTATCTTAGATATTAAATCTTTGTCAGATGAGTTGATGGAAACTATTTTCTGGTAGTCTGTGGGGGTATATTTTTCTAGTCATCATTTCTTATACAGCACAGAAGCTTCATAGTTTGATATGGTTCTACTTATCTTAGCTTACATTTGCTTGGCCTATAGTATTGAATCCTTAAAGCTACCTCGAGCTTCAATTTCTTGGAATGCTACATGGTTTTATCAATTTGACTTAAGTATTCAGGAACAATATTAGATTTTAATTTTTTTGCTTGCTATTGGGCCACATACAGCAACTCTTGATTTTCTGTGGCACAATTGTGAATGGTACTGTTTATATCATTTCTCTCACTTCTATCGGTTTTTGAGTATCCACATCCAGTGATGCTCAGAACTTCCTCCTGTTTCTGGTTTCAGAGATAACTTCATTTTTCCACTTTCACAATATTTTATTAGTTACAGAAAACAACAATCATACAAAGTATAGAGATCAGGGCCAGAGATAGTAGAGATTAAGGCACTTGTCTTGCATATGGCTGAAGCTGGTTCAGTCTCTGGTACAACATAAGGTTCCCTGAGCACTTGAGCATAGAGTCAGGAGTAAACCCTAAGTATAGCAAAGTGTGCTTCCCCCCAAAATATGTGGAGAACATGAATATTACAAAAAGGAGTATCACTGCTTTTATTTTATTTATTTATTTATTTTTATTATTGTGGCCGAAGTGAATTACAAATCTTCCACAGTAATATTTAAGGTATATAGTGACAATGAATCATCTTTATCTGTTCATATACCAGCAAAGGAAATTAGCTCATCTTCACACTATTGTTCTCCTTCAAAGGAATAATTTTCCCTGGTCACACTGTGATAATGAGATTGGCTTACAGATAGACTAAGTTATTGACATTTAAGTTCTAAGTTCTGGTAATTAAGAAAACTAGTTGTAAACTTTTCACAATTCAGTGTCCATCTTCAATCTCAAAAATATTGTGTAAAATTTCTTAGCATAAAATTTTGAACCTTTGCAAAATTCTGAAGGTGAGTTTTATGACTTGGAGTTTTTTAAATCATTTTAGATTCTGAGACTTGGCAATTTAATACATGGTCTTCAATAATGAGGTTGAAGTTCCAGGGAGATATGTCAGGGGTGCATAGCTTTCTGTCCACGGCATGACATGGCTCCCTAAGTACCACAGGGCTTCTCTGGGCCCTACCATTTTACTATCAGACTCATTTAACTAAATATCCCCTAGTATGACCATTGGAACCCCTAATCTGGAGATTCAATGTAATCTTAATATTATAGCAGGCTTTCTTGTGGTATTTACAAGATGAACTTGGAAAAACCTAAACAATTCTTGAAAAGAACAGAGTTGAAGTTCTTACTCTTTTTGAATTTCGTTCAATTAAGACAGTGTGGTGTTTATAAAATAAAACATGAATAAGTTAATGTGTGTAATCCAAAACCAAGTCCACGGTCCAGAAATAGATGGATTGGTACATATGTGGCTTAGTATCAAAGATAATAATAAAACTCAACGGAAAAAATACTTTAATAAATAGTTTTGAAAAAGGTTGATTTCCATGTGTGGGGGAAACAATATTGTCCCACAGGTGACATCAGACATGCAAAAATACCACACACACACACACACACACACACACACACACACACACAAAATACAAACACTATAAAAGGGGGTTTTCATTTTATGACTGAAACCCAACTACAAACATGTTTGTAATCATGGTACTTAAATAAAGATATTATTTAAAAAAATTAAAAAATAGAATGGATAAAAAATAAATAGAAGGAATTTTAAATATTAAATAAAAGAAAAATAAAGTAGAAACTATTTGCAATCTTGGTGGATTCAAGTAATGTTTCCTAATAGAATACTAAAAAAAAAAAAAAGTACGAACCTTCAAAAGCAAAGCTATTTATTTAATTAAAATTTAACAAAATTAAAAAAAAACTTTTTAGCAAATTTTAAATAATCCTTGTTCTTTAAAAGCATTGAAAAAGCAGAAAGGCAATTTACTGAAAACATATATAGTACTTCTCTATCAAATGACTTAACTGCAAAATATATAAATAACTACTACAGCTGAATAATAAGATAAATGATCTCATTTAAAAAGGAGTAAAGGGTCTGGAACATTGTACAAGGAGCTTGACTTGCACAAGACCAATACAATTTGATTTCCAGAATTCCATGTAGTCCATCCAGCCCACCAGAGTGATCCCTCAGCTCAGAGCCAGAAATACTACAAAACTACTACAGGTATGACCCTAAAACAAAAAATAAAGTTTAAAGGAATAAAATATTTAAACATTTTTCCAAAGAAAATATAAAGATATATAATTAGCATATGAAGAGAGATTTGGCATTGTTTATCACCAGGAAAATTAAAATAAGGCATTTTTATATAAGGTATACCACTATATCTACATTAGTAAAGCTAAAAATAAATTAAAGATTGTTGTTTTCAGATGCTGGTTGGTAGGACAAACTTAGCAAGAATTTCTCATGATTTTGTGGCTCAGGAGTCCAAGAAAAACAAACAGGTTTGTCTTCTCCAGATCTCACAGAAACCAATATCAAGGTATGTACCAGGCGGGGCTCATATTTAGAGATTGGATGGGAAGTAGAAAATGAGAAGCATGTGGCCGGGGAGGTGGTGCTAGAGGTAAGGTGTCTGCCTTGCGAGCACTAGCCAAGGAAGGACAAGGTTTGATCCCCTGGCGTCCCATATGGTTCCCCCAAGCCAGGGCCAATTTCTGAGCGCTTAGCCAGGAGTAACCCCTGAGCATTAAATGGGTGTGGCCCAAAAAAACAAAAAAAAAAAACAAAAAAAAAAAAAAAAAAAAAGAAAAGAAAAGACAATGAGAAGCATTTGCTTCCAAGTTCATTCAGGTGGTTGGAAGAATCCAGCTCTTTCCTTGTCTGCTAGATGGAAACCCACTCATTTCCAGGAGACTATCATGGTTTCTTCTCATGTCACCCCTGACACCTTCCATCCAAAAGTAGCAAGAACACACTAAGTCCACATGCTGACTTGTGCTTGTCTCTTCTCCACCAGCCAAAGAAACTTGTCTGCTCTTAAAGGACCATATGACTAAAACAGGCTTGTCTGAATAAACGTGTTTTTTTTTAAATACCTATTGTGCCATAAGATTTTTTTCTCTGTCCTTGTTTTCTTTTGAAACCCCACAGGAACAGAGATCTAAAGAGTTCTGTCTTCTGTTTTATATCTTATGTTCCTTCGAAGGATTTTATGTCACTGAATACACTCCCCTTTTGATATCCTTTAAGATTTTAGCAAGTTTGTAAAACTTCACTCTTAACCTTTTCCGTGTGAAATATTTTTCACAGACATTACTAAATTGTAACATATTTTGCTTCTGGATATACTGACAATATCCGAATGATTTTGCTCCTTTTAGTTCAACAGTTAATTCAATTTTCATCTCCCACACTCTACTAGAAGCAACATGTAGATACAAGGTTGCTCTTCCAACACTTTGCTAGAAAAATCTTCACAGCTCAGTATCTAAGTTCATCACCGGAGCTCTTCTTTCACACAACTGAAGGGCACAATTCTATGCAGGTTTCTGGCCCTATGTACAATGATTTCCTTTTCTCAAGTTTACAATAACATATTTCTCATGCTGTTCTGTGCCCTTGGTGTGGTGTTTTCAATGTCTATTACTCTGCAATATTTCTACTAAATTATTTTTCAAGGAGATCTTTTTTTATTATGCTGTTCAAAATCTTTCTACACTTTTCTGATTCCAAAGTCATTTTAAATGCTATGTATTTTTAGAGCACCATCTACTTCCATTATCAAAATTTATGTTTTGTTGTTGCTGTTGTTGTACTATCTCAAAGGTTATCATAAACATAATAACTTAAAATAACACCCTTTGTAAGCCTCCTAGTTTATGGGTTAGAAGTACAAGAAGACATCATTGAACTCTGCTTCTTTTTTTTTTTAAGTTCAAAATCAAGGGGAGATTGGGCTTTCATCTGGAATTTCTGCAGAATCTGCTTCCAAGCTTATTCTGGTTGTTGAAATATCTTGTCTTGAGATCCTGATCTCAGGCTGGCCATAAATGCCAAGCTAAGCTTCAGATGGCCACCTACGGCTTCAGTGGTTTACTCTCAAGCTCACAAAAACATAAGAAGCCCTCAGAGTTGAAATGTCACTGGACGTCTCCTGCTGCTTCTGACCAGAAGAAAACAAATTCTGCTTTTATTTTATTTATTTACTGTGAATATTTTAGTCATTTTTATTGACAACCAAATCTCAGGGAATTTAAAATTAACATCTTTGCCTGTGAGCTTTAATTACAGACACCAGAAAAAGTTTCAACTTTATGTTTTACACTGATTTGCTGTGCTTTGCCCAAACGAACCTTAAGAGCCCAGTGCTATCTAGTTTCATGTAGATTCTCTTGCATCCTAGGGAAGACCAAACCCTTCAGGAGTGCATCTTGTACAGCTGTCAGAATGCAGCTTCTAGGACACTTTTATTTATTTTTTGTATGGCTTTTTTAAGTTGGCTGAAGAAAACTTTTTCTCTGTGCAATAAAGACAATGTGCTTTCCACTGGACTTTTTCTCCAGTTCTTAGACTAGCCAGACTAAGACTGTAGGGAAAGACCTGAGTTGAGGAACCAGGAACAAGGATTATAAGAGCTTTTTGACCACCATCAACTTGAGTTTCTGTGATTCTCAAGTCCTTCCACTGCGTCTTCAGGTCTGAGTTCATCTCCAACTGAAGAAGAGCCTGGGAAATGCCCAATTCAAATTTGTCTGTCTTCTTACCATTGGGCTTTAAAATCTTTCATCTTTATAAATGGTTTTTACCATGGTGAGTGCCTAATTGGGAAAGAACTCTAGGTCTTGATGGAATACATGAAGTCCCAAATGTTCTGCTTCTAAAGAGATTGTTTATGTGATTAAGTACAGGCTGAATGAAGTTTATTCTTTTTTTATTTTTTTTTTTGCTGTGTAGCATATAATCAGGGAAATTATTTCTTATATCAACAAATTCAAAGGGGAGAACAATTTACAAAGATTAACTCAAATCATTCTTAAAATCCTATCATCATATATTCAAAATCATTATATTGATTGTAGTGCAATTTCACAAATATATATGATGACCAAACTCATTGACCTCTATACTTGGAGCTAAATTATATCTCAGTTAATGTTCAGACTTTTCACCTACTAATATCAAAGGGTAAAATATTGAAACATTTGTCTGTTATAAGAAATATAAAGTCAGATGCTATTGCTATGTGTATTTAGAATAAAGCCCTAGATGTTTAATAGACAACACAAGGATATCAATATTACAAAAATTATAAAAGAAAAGGTAAAAATATCACTCTGTAAACTGACATAACTGAGTATTGAAAGACATCTCAACAGAATCTATGAGCACATCATTAGAAGTAATAAAAGTATCAATGTTCTGTGACAGAAATAAATAAGTAAAAATTAATTTTATTAGTATATATTAGTAGAAATTGAGTGGAAATTAAATATTTAAAGGGGATTTATAACAGCATCTAAAATATAAAAATATCGGTCACATCTGTGAGGTCTTCAGAGGCTGCACCAGGTGGAAAACTGTCCTTTGCCTCCGCCCCTCCCCTTGTCATGGCTGTGAGGTCTCCCCGGGGCAGCAGTTGCCAGGGGACTTCCCGCTGCCTCTGCCCCCGCCCCCATCGCATCTCCGAGGTCTCTAGCACCCCCAGCTGGGACGGGCTATGAACCATTGGAGAGAGGGTTTTTCGAGAGAGGCCTGAAAGTGGCGGAGCTCCACTGAATTCCAGGTAGGGGAGGGTAAGGAGAGGGCAAAGGAGCCAGGCTCAACAACGCCCCCCACCACTGTGGCTGGAAGCGGTACTGCACTGGCTGGCAGCAAGAGCAGGGAACACTGACCAGGCTCCCGCTAGAGGGCACACTAGAGGCCAAACTTCAGCCAGCCCACCCAACAGTCTCACTCAGAGCTGCAATCCAGAGAAGGGACCCAGCCCCACATCTCAGGGAGCAAAAGCAGGCCAAAATCAGAAGACACTGCTCTCCAAGGCACATCAATAAATACATAAAACCATGGGTAAACTGAGGAGGAACCTAACAGCTGGAGATACAGAGAGAACTCCTACTAAGTTCCCAAGTCCACCAAAACGCACAGATCCAAGAGATGAAGATTTAAAAGCAGACATGAGAAAGGAAATGCAAGCCATGGTACAGGAAATGAGAGAATCTCTAGCTACCGAGTACAAGAAATCCATGGAGGTACAAATTAGTCAAATTAAAGAAGATCTGATACAGAATATGAGAGACTCCATACAAAAGCAATTAAAGGAATTAACAGACACCGTAAAAAGCCAGACAAGCAGAATCGCAGAGATGGAGAAGCACATACTAGTACTTGAAGGAAAACTGCAAACCAAAAATGAACAGGAAACCAACAAGGAATTAAGAGGAAAGGCACTGGAAGGAAAATTCCAGTACTTGATAAACAAAGACAAAAGAAATAACCTAAGAATTGTAGGTATACCAGAAGGGGAGGAAACAGGGAAATGGGAAGAACAAGTAGTTAGGGAAATAATAGCAGAAAACTTCCCCACCCTTTGGAAAGAGGACTCTGCAAATCCAGGAAGTGAAAAGAGTCCTTAATAAAATAGACCCTAATAAACCAACACCAAGACATATTATAATCCAAATGGCAAAGAAAAAAGAGAAAGATGAACTCCTTAAAGCAATAAGGGAAAAAAAGAACCTCAAGTACAAAGGAAGGGACATAAGAATCAAACCAGATCTCCCATTTGAAACAATTCAAGCAAGAAGACAGTGGAATGAAATATTTAAACGACTTAATGAAAGAAATTTCCAGCCTAGGGTACAATACCCAGCAAAACTGTCATTCATATGGGACGTTAGCCTAAAGACATTCTCAAACAAAAATGAGCTTGCAGTATTTGTGCAAACAAAACCAATCCTAAAAGACCTACTCACAGATGAACTACACAATCCAAACCCCCGATTGTAACAACAACCACCCTACACAACACAACTGCACAACAGCCCTCTCTATCAATAATCTCTCTAAATGTTAATGGGCTAAACTCTCACATTAAATGACACATAGTAGAGAACTGGATTAAAAAACATAAGCTGGTCTTCTGCTGCCTGAAAGAAACACACCTACAAGTACAGGACAGGCATAGGCTTTGAATAAAAGGATGGAAATCAATTTTTCAAGCAAATGGAAAACAAAAAAGAGCAGGGACAGCCATTCTTATATCAGACCAAATTCCATTCAACCTCGAGAAAGTGATCAGAGACAAAGAGGGTCACTACACACTAATCAGGGGAACAATAGATCAAGAGGTACTAACCCTGATCAATATTTATGCACCTAATGTAGAGTCAGCAAAATATGTGAGGCAGGGGCCGGGAAGGTGGCGCTGGAGGTAAGGTGTCTGCCCTGCAAGCGATAGTGTAGGACGGACCACGGTTCGATCCCCCGGCGTCCCATATGGTCCCCCCCAAGCCAGGGGCGATTTCTGAGCACATAGCCTGGAGTAACCCCTGAGCGTCAAACGGGTGTGGCCCAAAAACCAAAAAAACAAAAAAATATATATGTGAGGCAGCTGCTCACTAACTTGGAGAAACACATGAATGGAAATGTGATAATAGTAGGAGATTTTAATACTCCACTATCACCACTGGACAGATCCAATAAACAAAAAAAATAGCAAAGAAATAAGAGCACTAAATGAAAAATTAGAAGATCTAGGGCTAATAGACTTATATAGGGCCCTCTACCCCCAGAAAACAGAATACACATTCTTCTCAAGCCCACATGGAACCTTCTCCAGAATAGATCATGTCTTAGGATACAAATCAAACCTATATAAGACCACAAATGTAAGGATTATTAGAAGCACCCTATCAGATCACTATGAAATAGAGTTCAAAATTAATTGCAAGAAGAAGCAATGGAGAAAAACTAATACTTGGAGATTAAACAACAAACTGCTCAAAAACAGCTGGATCAAAAAACAAACCAAGGAAGAAATAAAAAGGTTCCTTGAGACAAACGATAATGAAGAGACAACTTGTCAAAATTTGTGGGACACAGCAAAAGCAGTAATTAGAGGGAAACTCATATCAATACAGGCCTATGTCAAGAAAGAGGAAAATTATAAAATCAACAATTTAAAGGATCATCACAAGGAATTGGAACAACAGCAGCAAAGAAATCCAACCACAACCAAAAGGCAAGAAATAGTAAAAACCAGAGCAGAAATAAACAACATAGAAACTAAGAAAACAATACAAAAAATCAATGAGTCCAAGAGTTGGTTTTTTGAAAAAATAAACAAGATAGACAAACCACTGGCAAAACTCACCAAAAAAAAAGAGGGCAAACAACCAGATCAATAGGATCATAAATGAAAGGGGAGAGATTACAACAGAACGCCAAGAAATACAACTTATCATGAGATCATATTATGAACAACTATACTCAGTTAGGCTAGAGAACCCAATAGAAATCAACAGATTCCTGGAAAATTACCATCTCCTGAAACTGGAAAAGGAAGACCTAGAAAGCCTAAACAGACCAATCACGTCAGAGGAAATTGATGATGTAATTAAGAAACTCCCTAAGAACAAAAGTCCAGGCCCAGATGGACTCAAACATTCCGAGAAGACTTACTGCCACTTTTCCACAGGCTCTTCCAAACCATCGAAAAAACAGGAATTCTTCTCAACTCCTTTTATGCGGCTAATATCACACTCATTCCCAAAGATGGTAAAGACACCACCAAGAAAGAAAACTACAGACTAATCTCTCTAATGAACATAGATGCAAAGATACTCAACAAAATATTAGCAAACCGAATCCAGCACTTCATCAAAAAGATCATACACCATGACCAAGTGGGTTTTATCCCAGGAATGCAAGGTTGGTTCAACATATGCAAATCAATCAACATCATACATCACATCAACAACAAAAAAAATCAAAAAAACAAATGATCATATCAATCGATGCAGAGAAGGCGTTTGACAAAATCCAACACCCTTTCATGTTGAAGACACTTAGCAAAATAGGATTAGAAGGAACCTTCCTCAAGATAGTTACAGCAACCTATAAAAAGCCCACAGCCAACATTATCCTTACTGGAGAAAAACTAGAAGCATTTCCTCTAAGGTCAGGAACTAGGCAAGGCTGTCCACTCTCTCCACTCTTATTCAATATAATCTTAGAAGTCCTTGCAATTGCAATCAGACAAGAGAAGGGAATCAAAGGGATTCAAATTAGGAAAGAGGAACTCAAACTATCTCTTTTTGCAGATGATATGATGATATACATGGAAAACCCTAAAGAGTCCACATTAAAACTCCTAGAAACAATCATTACAGCAAAGTGGCTGGATAAAAGTCAATACACAAAAGACAGTAGCATTTCTCTATACAAATAACGAAGCTGAGGAGACAGAGATTAAAAATACAATTCCATTTAAAATAGTTTCAAAAAATATCAAGTACCTATGAATCAACCTTACAAGGGAAGTGAAGGATTTATACCAGGAAAATTTCAAAACACTTCAGAATGAAATTGAAGAGGATTTAAGGAAATGCAAGAACATCCCATGCTCATGGGTAGGTAGACTCAACATTATCAAAATGATGATCCTACCCAAACTTCTATATAGATTTAATGCAATCCCCATCCAAATCTATGCATCATTCTTTCAAGACTTAGAACAATCAATCATAAAATTCATCTGGAACCACAAAAGACCCAGGATAGCCAAACAGATACTGAAAAACAAGAAGTTGGGTGGCATTTCTTTACCTAATCTGAAGCAATACTATAAAGCCATAGTGATCAAACAGCATGGTACTGGAACAAAAACAGAGCCTCAGACCAGTGGGTTAGAACAGAATTTTCAGAAATAAATCCCCAGATATACAGTCAACTAATATTTGACAATAGAGCCAAGAACTTGAAATGGAACAAAGAAAGTCTCTTCAACAAATGATGTTGGTACAAATGGAAAACCACCTGTAAGAAACTGAAAATTGACCCATACCTCACCCCTTATACAAAAGTCAACTCAAAAGGGATTAAAGATCTTGAAATTAGATCAGGATCTATAAAGTTTATTGAAGAAAAAATAGGCAGAACACTTGAAGACCTATATATTAAAAAAGTCTTCAAGAATGGAACACCAATAGCAAGGATCTTACCATCAAACATAAACAAATGGGATTACATCAAACTAAGAAGCTTCTGCATGGCGAAGGAAACCCAACTCAAGACAAGAAGACAGCTAACTTAATGGGAAAAATTTTTCGCACTCAACACATCAGATAAGGGGCTGATAACCAGAATATACAATGCACTCAAGAAAGCTGAGTTCCCTAAAACCAGATAAAACCATAAAAAAATGGAGAGATGAAATGAATAGACACTTCTCCAAGGAAGACCAAAAGATGGCCAACAAACACATAAAAACATGCTCACCTTCACTCATCATTAGGGAAATCCAAATCAAGACAACAATGAGGTACCACCTTACACCAGTGAGGATGGCCCACATCAAAAATAATGGGAACAATCTGTGTTGGCGGGGATGTGGTATGAAAGGCACTCTCATCCACTGCTGGTGGGAATGCCCCCTAGTCCAACACCTATGGAGAACAGTCTGGAGAGTGCTCAAGGAGCTCAGAATTGAGTTCCCATTTGACCCAGCAATTGCTCTCCTAGGTATCTACCCCCAAGTCGAAGGGACATTCATCCCAAAGTATGTGTGCACCCCACTATTTATCGCAGTACTCAGTATAATAGCCAAGTCGTGGAACCAACCTCGATGTCCAACAACAGATGAGTGGATTATTAAGATGTGGTATCTATACACAATGGAATATTACATGGCAGTCAGAAATTATACAATCACAGACTTTGCAGCAACGTGGATGGACCTAGAACATATTATGTTAAATGAAGCAAGCCAGAAGATGAAAGATAAACACAGAATGATAGCACTATTCTGAAGTACCTAGAATATGCACCCAATACCCCACGATTAAATAACAGGGTGTAACAGGATAGGAACCTCAAACACAGTAATAATCACCATATACTGGGGAGTATAACCCAAAACAAAGGGGAGAGAAACAACACAAAGCCCGACTACACATTATATCATAAAGAAACGAGCAACAACAGAAACAGCAGCATAGAGAGAACAGGTAAGTAATTATCGTTTTACTACAAAGGCCCATAATAATTTACCAGGGATCATATACAGGATTGCAGGTAAAGGTTATGATGGGAACCTACTGAGTCCAATGGAAACACTTCAAAACATGATTTTTGAATCCCTTAACCTTACCACATTTAAAATAACCTCTCAGTTTTTCTGTTCATAGGGGTTCCTGGATACAAAGTGTGAACATCCTATGGGGATACCTCGTTGCTCAGTCACCCGAGGCACCATACTCTGCTTGAAGCATGAAAATGGCCAGATAAAACTTTTTAACATACCCTTTATTTCTAGATTATGCCTTCTTTTAGGACCAGAAGCACAGGACCAGCCAAATCATCGAAGCAACAACCGAGACCTACAAATTTTTACCACAGGGCTCAAGCATCGAACCCTTTCCACCAAACTAACATGCCTTGCTCTTATGGCCTCTCATCTCATTACTTCATATTTTTGTTGCTTTAGGTGTTTGATTGTTGGTTTGTTTGTTTTGTCTTGTTTTTCCTATTCCCTCTTCTTATCTCCCTCTTCTCCCACCTTCTCATCCTCACTATCATCAACTCAAACTATGTCAAATAAAAACCACATGGTTACCTCCTCTATAGAAAAGGAATGCGGACTTATAGGGTGCTGTGGACAAAACTGAAAAGGATAAACACCTATATAGATAGACCTCACTAACATAATGGTCAGTACTCGAGACACGAAACCTATACATACCCAAAAGCTGATCTATTAAATGTTTCCTTTCCTTACAAGTAAATACTTAGTACACAGCGCACCTCTTGCATTCTACACCTCTATACATTAATATACACCTAAGCTAACTTCTATATGTTTATATGTGTGCAGGAGCATATAGAGACAGGAATTCTCCTTAAGGGACAAACCTAAACCACAAACAACTCATACCTATACCCTATGTAACCCCTCCCATATACTATCCCCTCTTCCTCCTCCAGAAATCCTATTATCCCTTCACCCCTCAATCCCACCCTCGATATCCCCACCACATTCTAACTCTTCACCTTCAGCTCGTAATCCACTAGGCACCAAGAAAGACCTCCTACCACAGCGAGACAGTACCCACTACCCAAGTGAAGAGACACCCACTCAAGCTCTTACCTCGTTCCCGGCAAGAAAATAAAACCAACACCCTGAGAGACTCATGAATTGTGGCCCTCCTAATCACCTCTCCCTAATGTGGACTGTGGCTTGATACCAGAACTAGCTCCAAAGGACCCCCACTGCGAGAACTCTACCCAAGACCTTCCTGCCTGGACCCCACACCTCACAAGGAAATCTCAAAAGACAAGGGGGAACCCTATTCTTTCATCATAAGTATAGACCTATATAACACTACCTCTTATCCTGTTTCTCCCCAAATGTAAAGTGATCTCCTATATCACTTCCCTCCCTTTTCTCTGTTTTATTTGTCTTTTCTTTTTTATTCTCATTAGATTCTTTTGTTTGTTTTGCCTTGTTTTAGTTGGGTTGTTTTTTTTTTTTGATTTGATTTGTTTTTGCTTCTTTTGGGTCACTCCTGGCAGCGCTCGGAGGGTGCTCCTGGTTCTATGCTTGGAGAACATCCCTGGAAGGCATGGGGGACCATTTGGGATGCCAGGTTCTGAGCCACTGCCCTTCTACAGAAAGGACAGATGCCTGATCTCCATGCTATCACTTCTGGCCCCCCTTATCCCTTTAATTACATCTTTTATTTAATCTTCTTTTTTTTTAAGAAACTTTTTTTCATTTAGATATGTGTGAGCATATATATTCTTAGTTTTTGTGGGGAGTCTGGTTTCTTTTCTCTCCACCACCCAAATCCACCAGCAGTATAATGTAGCACCACTTCCTCCTGCAAAGACATATTAAACAAAGGGGAAATTGTACTTATAAAATCAAGCTCTTATCTACTAGGGATAAGAACTCATACTTGTTTACAATACAGGGACATCTCCCACCCTGAATGTATGTCATGTGGAAACAACTTAAGCTCCAGGGAACTAGACACTGACCATTCAGCCTTAACTCCTGGATCCCAGACATAGACACGACAGAATTCTCCGCAACAGCTCAAGGAACCAAATCCCCTCCAGGGCATTTACAAGGCTGCTCTGACACCAACATGAGCCAGTCCTAAATTGATAACCTGACAAGGAAATGGGAACAACTTGAGCTAAGAGCAAGTTGTCCTCCCTCATCAGCTATCAATAAGACAAAATCAGAAAACAAGTTACCCTTTGATATGTGCAAAAGCCAAGATCGCTATATACTGGTTGTTGCAACCAAGACTGGAAGTACATATCCAGGGACCAACAACAACAACAACAACAACAACAGCAACAAAAAGCTCTAGCCTAGCTTTTGGAATATGATCTGTTCAACAAAAAAGAGCTCCAATTCCAGAAGGTTGACTGAGACAACCGCAACTGAATGGGTCTTCCAGAAACATAACAAAAGACTTTATCCCAGGCTCCAGTCTAGGAGCAACATAACAACCAAGAATACCAACTACAGAAGATGGATTAAAACGACACTGAAGAAACATAACTGCTAGAACCACAAAGAAAGACTTCATAAACTCCATTCCCTGAGCTGCACAGCCACAAAGAACTCTAGAAACAGAGGTCTGATTTTACCATCCAAGACAAAGCAGAAGAATTCCGCACACCACGAAAGCAGCAAGGGGAGAGTAAATGATCATGCAAGGAGTCTAGAGTTAATCCCATGACAGTATACTTCAGGGGTGGAGAAACCCTGTGTCTCCTAGGTCAAGGGAATTCCCTCTACAATAACCCCAATAGTTACTGTGCCTATGCAGGGGGATAAAGAAAAGGAGGGGAAAAAAAAGCACAAAACAATCATTTTTCCACATGTTTATTTATCGATTAATCAATTTTTTGACGTCTTTATTTTGGTGTGGAGATTACGGTTGATGTCTCCAATATTATTTTATTTTATTTTGTCTTGTCTTTCTCTTTTTTTTTTTTTTTTGCATTCAAGCATGAGTTGATTTCAGAACCGAGACTATTGTGTGGTGCCTATCTTTATTGCTGTAGTGCTCACCAGTTATTTAATTCAATATTTTTTTCTGTATTGTTGTGGTATTTCAATTACCTTTTTCACATCCTCTCTCAAACTGAGGTTGGAAGCCTCTAGAGAGACTCAGCCCATTTTCAGCGTATTTGACTTTTGACTTCTTTTTTTTTTCCTCTTATTTTGTACCTTATTCTATTGCTTTTCTTGCCTTCAAACAAAACCACATACCTCGATTTTTCTAGCTCTGCCTCTTCAATAGAAGGGGAAATGAGGATTCCAGGACCAAACAGATATGAAATCACTAGTAGTAAGCCAGACAAAGAGGGGTCCACCTACTCTAGCAGCCCAGGGGGTGATGGTGGGGTATATGGTTTGTAGAAAGGAAACTGGAATGGGGGGAGGACATAGTTGGTAATGGGTATTCTCCTGATTCAATGTTAATATGTACCTAAAACACTACTGTGAAAGATATGTAAGCCATTGTGGAAAAAAATATGTTTTTAATCAGAAACTTTCTTTGACTTACATGTATTATTATTATATCAATTATATTTTATGTTATGTTATGTCACTATATTGTGTTATGTTAGCTTACCTCATTATGTTAATCAATTTTGTCTCTTGAATAAATTCTTACAATAAAAAAAGAAATATAGAAAGAAGTAACAATAAAAATATAAAAATATCTAAAATAATAGAACATGTACAATTCTCTATGCTAAGAGTAAAACTATATTGCCAAGAGAAATTAAAGAACTAAATGAGTATAGAAAAATATTGAATCATTGTACTGAGATTCAGTTTCTCCCAAATGAATCGATATATTTTACCAGAATAAAAGAAGAATCAAAAACTAGGAGAAAATATTTGCCTACCACCTGTCTGACAAAGAGTTAATTTCTAGGATATAAAAAGCATTGGTAAGTCTTAGTAAGGAAAAAAAAAACATTTTTAGCTTCATATTGAGGGCCGGTCCTTCCAGCCCTCATCTTTATTGTCTTTTGGTATTATTACCATACTGCTTTATATATATATATATATATATGTGTGTGTGTGTGTGTGTGTGTGTGTGTGTGTGTGTGTGTGTGTGTGTGTGTGTGAGACTATTTTGTGTCTATCTCTCTCCCTCTGACTTTTTAAACTCAGCATAATAGTTTCCATGTCCAATCATATATAGGAAATGTCATGACTTTCATTTTTCCTGACAGCTACATAGTATTCCATTGTGTATATATACTACTGTTTACCATAAAAGTGATGAATGTAGTTTGAGAAATAACTACACTAACAACTATCATGACAATGGTAGTGAATGAGAGAAACAGAATGCCTATCTCGAATACAGGCAGGTGGTGGGGAAGAAGAGAGACGGAGAACATTGGTGGTGGGAAGGTTGCACTGGTAAAGGGAGGGTTTTCTTATTATGACTAAAACCCAACTACAAACATGTTTGCAATTATGGTGCTTAAATAAAATATTACTTAATAAAACATTTTTTAAAAATGGGTAGAAGAAATTAACAGATACATTCTCAAAAAAGACATAGATTTCAAGAGATATATGAAAAAATGTTCTACCTAACTTTTCATCAAGGAAATGCAAATCAAAACAACAATCAGATATCACCTTATTCTGAGATTGGCAGCATCAAAAAATAAAATCAGTTTTGGTGTAAATGTGGGGGGGGGAAATGAACCCTCATTTGCTGTGGTAAGAAATCAAAATGATTTGAGCTTTTCTAGAAAACTATGTAGATACTCATCAGAAAACGGAATTGTGTTTTTATATGACCCAGCAACACTCCTTTGGATTATCTACCTTACGGGCCAAGAATTTTTATTTAGAAAAGATATTTGTGCTCTATGTTCATTGCAGCGCTATTTGCAATAGCTGTAATTGGAGAAAAGCCTAAATGTCTAAGAACATATGACTAGAACTTTAAAGTTATAATATGCTGCAAGAAGCCAGGCAGGGGAGATACATATACAGACTTACTTACCACTCCTAGAAAACCATAGTATGGAAACAGCAAATGGCCAAAAGTAACAGAATCTAAGAACTGGTCTATAGAACAAAGCTTACCAAGGGCAGTGTGATGTGGCGAATAGGGTGGAAATGGGGTCGCGGTTGGAAAGGGGAGATATGGGAGAGGATCCTGAGACAATGCAGCACAAGGGAATAAGAGCTGGAATTAGGAATCTATAAGCTGAAATAACAGAACTAAAAAATTAGTTAGTGAAATGCAAAACTTACTGAAAGGCCTCAGCAGTAGAATAACAGTAGTTGTAGAAAATATCAGTGAACTACAAGATTAGGTGGAGAAAATTCTAAAAAAAAACTTTAGATGTTAAAAAAAAAGAAAAGCCTCAAAATAAATGAACATCTGACCAAATAACTTGGGGATGAATTCAACAGTTTTGCATTACACTGCCATAAAAAGGGTCTTTCCCTTTAATGGCAGAGAAATCAATTACAAAAAGACCCTTGTACTGACAGAACTTAACAAGAAAAAAACATCTAACCTCATCAAAAATGGGGAGAAGAAATGAACAGACACTTCCTCAAAGAAGAAATGCAAAAGGCCAAAAGGCATTATGAAAAATGTTCCACATGATTAATCACAAGGAAGATGCAAATCAAAACAACTATGAGGTACCATCTCACACCACTGAGACTGGCACACATCAAAAGAACAAGAACAATCTGTGCTAGTGGGGATGTGGGGAAAAGGAACTCTCATTCACTGCTGGTGGGAATGCCATCTAGTCTAACCTTTATGGAAAACAATATGGAGATTCCTCAATAAACTGGGAATTGAGCTCCCATCTGATCCAGCTATACCACTCCTAGAAATTATACCCTAGGAACACAAAAACACAACACACAAATGCCTTCTGCACACACACATTGCAGCTCTACTTACAATAGCCAGAATCTTGAAACAATCCAGATGCTTAACAACAGATGAGTGGCTGAAGAAACTGTGGCACATATATACAATGGAATACTATGCAGCCATCAGGGAAAATAGAATTTTGAAATTTCCTATACATAGATGGACATGGAAACTATTATGCTGAGTGAAAAAAGTCAGAGGGAAAGAGATCAACACAGAATAGTCTCACTCATCTGGGATTTAAGGAAAATAAAAGACAGTATGGTAAAAAAAAAAAATACCCAGAGATGAGGGCTGGAAGGACCAACCCACAATATGACGTTTACCACAAAGAGTGGTGAGTGCAGTTAGACAAAAAACTACATTAATAATTATCATGACAATGGTAGTGAGTGAAAAAATAGACTGCCTGTCTTGAATACAGGCAGAAGGTGGGGGAGGAGAGAGATGAGAAGCATTGGTAGTGGAAAGGTTGCACTGGTGAAGAAGGGTATTCTTTTTTCTAACTGAAACACAACTACAAATTTATTTGTAATCATTATGCTTAAATAAATATATTATAAAAATACCTTCCACTTTTGAAGAACTCAAAATGCAAATAAAATGTCTCCCCCATAACAATAGCCTATCCCAAATGGACTCATTAGTGAGTTATTTTAAACCTTCAAATAAGACCTATTGCCAATTCTTTCCAGGCCTTTTTTCCAGGAAATTGAAGAAAAAAACCCCCAAAACTATTTCTATAAATTAAACATCACCCTGATACAACATGCAGGGAGAGGCACCACATAAAAAAAGAGAGACAGAGAGAGAGAGATTACAGGCTGATACATTTGATGAATATAGATGCAAAAAAATCTTAAAAAAATACCAGTAAATAGAATCAAACAATGCATCAAAATATTATGTACCATGACCAAGTAGGATTTATCCTGGAAAGGCAAGGATGGTTTAGCATATGCAAATCAACTAACATACTATACCAACACAATAAGAGAGAAAAATCATAGATTTTTCAAATAGGTGCTGAGAAAGTATTTGATAAGATCCAGCACTTACTCCTGATAAAAACTTTTGACAAAATGGAAATTAAAGGAAATGTTCTCAATATAGTAAAATGGAAATTTACCAGAATCCACTGCAAATAATATATTCAATGGAGAAAAACTAAAAGCCTTCCCTCTAATATCAGACACAAGACAGTATGACAATATTTCCCACTCTTTTAAATTCTATTTAATACAATACTGGAAGTATTTGCCATATAAGTTAAGTAAGAAAAAGATATCTAGAGCATCCAAATAAGAAATAAACCAAGCTCTCAATATTTGTGGATGACATAATACTATATTTAGAAAATCCTAAAGACTATAAAAAATAAACAAGAGATTTCTATAGTAAAGTGGCACAATTGTACTCCAGATATACAGTTAACTAAAGAGAATCAGTTTAATTCAGTAGGTGAAAACCCAATACAAAAATACAGCTTCAATAAAAGATTACATGAGGAAAAGAAAAAACTCATCCCCTAGTCTATGGCCATACCTCCCTGAATGCGCCCGATCTCGTCTGATCTCGGAAAAATGCATCCCCTGTTTATGGATTGGGATAATTAATATCAACAAACTGACAGTATTCCCCCCAAAACTGGGAAGTATTGATATAATGTAGCCCCTATAAGAATGCATCTTGACATTTTTCAAAAAAACAACATAGATCAAGGACTCTAGAAATTCATATACAACAATAAACTCCCAAATAGCTAAAGCAATTTTCAGGAAAAAGAATATGGGAGCCATTACCTTCCCCAATTTCAAAATGTACTACAAAGTAGTAGTCATTAAAACAAAATGGTATAGATGGAATAAAGTGGAATATCCTGAGAAAGAGTCTGAAGTATCTGATCAGTAAATATTCAACAAAGAAGCAAAAATCATGAAGTGGAATAAAGAAAGCCTCTTTAACAAGTGGTATTGGGGAAATTGTTCAGATACATGCAAAAAAATTACCTCAAACATCTTTCTAATGCTTTAAACAAAAGCTAAATAAAAATGGGTCAAAGCCCTTGATTATCAGACCTGAATCAATAAGACATATAAAGAAAAATGGGGGCATGACACTCTCCATGACTTTGAGACTAAAGGCATCTTAAAGGACAAAATACCATTGGCCAATTTAAGTAGAAGCAAAGATAAGTAAATGCGACGACATTAAGAAACTTCTGCACTTCAAAGGTAATGATGACAAGGATATAAAGACAATTCAGGGAACTGGGACAATTATTCAACCAACACTCGTCTGATAAGGGATTAACATCAAATATAAGGCAGTGGTACACTTTTAGAAGAAAAAATACCAAATTTCATTTAAAATGGGGACAATAAATAGAAAACCTTTCAAAGAAGAAATATAAATGGCCAAAAGGTACATAAAAAAAAAAGTGCTCTGCATCACTCATCAACATGTTGATGTGAATTTATAAAAATTTCACCTCACACTACACACTAGCACACATCCAAAAGGACAAGATCAACCATTACTATTGTGGATGTGGGAACACAGGAATCCTTATTTCTTTCTGGTGAGAAAGTTAACTTCTCTGGCCCCATTGGAAAACAATATGAATTTTTTTAATTTAGGAATTGAGCTTCCTTTTGACCCAGAAACTCCACTTCTTGGAGTATACCTCCAAATGTACAGAAGGTATTTGTACCATATCAGTACTATTCACAATATCCTAAATCTGGAAATAACCCAAATGTCCAAGAATAGATGATTGGATAAAGAAACTGACACATATACACAATGGAATAACACTTGGCCATCAGAAAAGATAAAATCATGCAATTTGCTGCCAAGTGGAGAAACCTGAGAAGTATTATGCTGAGTGAAGTCTGTCAGGGAGACAGAATGATGGGTCCTGTGGGAAATATAAAGAAATGTAATCATGGAATAATGAATATTCAAAGACAATGGACCAAAGAACATGAAAACTGGTCTTTAGTAGGAAACATGCCACTTGAGGGGAAGGGGAGATAGGACAGGAAAGAGGCAATGTGGAGGAAAACATTCATCCAGGAGGAGGAGGTGGTACTTAAAGGTGATGAAGTATTATGTATGAAACCTTCTCAGCAGCAGTACTGTAAACCACAGAGCAAAAGCTCATGGTGAGGTGGGGGTACAAAGTGCCTATTATACCCTGGCAGTGCCCAGGGGACTATATGTGATGCTGGGATCAGACTGTGGTCAACAGGACTCAGCATCTTAATCTGTGGTATCACTCCAGCCCTCTGCCTGATTTCTTTTTGTTTTTGATGAATAAATTCTTTAATTGGAAAAAAAACAAAGTGCCTATTATAGAAGCAAACTAGTGAATGGGAGGCAAAAGGAGGTAGAAAGGAGAAAAAGAACATTTATGGAGGGATCAGTGCTGAAACATTGCATGCCTGAAACCCAGTCATGAGTACCTTGTAATTTTATAGTTACTAAATTTTTTAAAAAAAGATCTAATTCTAAGACCTAGGAAAAAAATCTTATCACACTGAAGTAGTCAAAGCTTTCATAAATAACAGAATTTTGTACTTTGACAAATTAAAAATGTTTATTCTATAAAGTGAGCCTCAATAAAATTAAAGATAACCCATAGATAGGAGAAAGATATTCTTGTTTATGTTTTGTTTTGTTTTGGAGAAATACCAAGAAGTAGTTTGGGTTTACTCCTAGCTCTGTGCTCAAGGCTCACTCCTGGTGGGCTCAGGGAACCATAGAGAGTGCCAAGGAACAAACTCGGGTTAGTTGAGTACAAGGTAAAAGTCCTACCCACTGTCCTACTGCTCTATCCACAGAAGATATCCTTAATTAGGGTATCTAACAATCCAATAAAAAAGACAACTCAAACCAGGCAAAGTCTTGAATAGACAATGCACACAAAAATATTGAACAACAAAGCATCCAACAGATTTTTGAAATAATCACAGTTATAGAGTCAATATATAACCTCCAGAATGACTTATCAAAAAAACTGAAAAATATCAAGTGTTGGGAATATATGGATCAATTAAAGTTAGCTCAAATTTATGCTGCTAGCGATGTAATTTGGTACATTTGGAAATTGTCAATATCAAACAAAGTTCAACATATGCTTACTCTATGATCCAACAACTCCATTTCCAGGCATTTATCCAAAAGAAATAAAAGCATATGTCCACAAGAACACATGTACAAAAATGGTTATTATACCTACAATATCAAAAGCTGGAAACATTTCAAATATTTATCAAAGAATGATCAGATGCATAAATTGTCATGAAGCTATGCCATGAAATAATTCAGCAATAAAAATTAAACAACTGAGATATGCAACAAGGCTGAACTTTACAATTATATGCTAAAAAAGTCAGCTATAATGTGCCCCCAAACAACCATATGTCTGATTAAATTTTCTGAAACTCAAGTATAAGTAAAACAAACCTTTATAGAATCAGATTAATGACATGCTGCTAGTCTTTTTTCCCTCATCACCCCTTCTCATTTTGTTGCAAACACTTTGTAGAAAAATTTTCCCTATAACTACATACTTTTTTTTTGTATCACGCACCTATTGTATTTCAATTTATGAAACTGTAGTCCTTCTAAAAGATACAAATCATAGAGACTGGAACAATAGTACAGAAGGAAGGGTGTTTGCCCTGATTGCAGCTGACCTGGGTTAGATTGCTGACAGGATATATGGTGCCCAAGCACCACAAAGAATCATTCCCAAGTGCAGGGACAGAAGAAAAATCTGAGCTTCACTAGAAGTAGTCCAAAACAAAACCAAACCAAAGATACAAATCATAGTATCTGAGGGGTTTTGCCTCACTCTTCCTAAGACCAATACTTATCTTTGGTTGGCATCAACATTTTTAAAATGCATTCTCTTTGGACAGTTATTTGGAAATAGAGCATAAGAGAATCATTTGGAGTGCTTGAACTAGGCTATGTTTTGATCTGGTAGAACATTAATGTATTTGTATACAAACTTACATATATAACCAATCAATCAAATACCAAATGGAAAAGAGCAGAGTCAAATCAGCCTACACACTAAAAAAAGTATGTCCTTGAATCTTAGAGCCAGGGGGAAACACACTAATGACAGATTAGAATTGATTTGAATATCTAGATGTCCCTCTCCCTGATTCCCCAAATCTTTTGTTTCCTTTTTTCTTTTTGGGCCACACCCAATGACACTCAGAGGTTACTCCTGGCTATGTGCTCCGAAATCACTCCTGGCTTGAGGGATCATATGGGATGACGGGGGATTGAACAGCAGTCTGCCCTATGTTAGCCATATGCAAGGCAAATGCCCTATAGCTTGCATCACTGCTCTGGCCCCTGTTTCCCCAACTCTAGCAAACAAAACTAAACTTGAAATTTGTTGATCTTCAAATAGAAGGGGGAAATATGGAGCCAGAGTCAGGCAACATGAATCATCTAAGTTCTGTCTTCTTAAAATTTTCAAAGTGACACATGAAAAATGCTCCACATCACTAATCATCAGGGAGATGCAAATCAAAACAACTATGAGGTACCACTTCACACCACAAAGATTGGCACACATCACAAAGAATGAGAACAAGCAGTGTTGGCGGGAAGTGGAGAGAAAGGAACTCTTATCCACTGTTGGTGGGAATGCAGTCTAGTTCAACCTTTATGGAAACCAATATGGAGATTCCTCCAAAAATTGGAAATTGAGCTCCCATATGATCCAGCTATACCACTCCTAGGAATATACCCTAGGAACACAAAAATACAATACAAAAATCCCTTCCTTACACCTATATTTATTGCAGCACTATTTACCATAGCAAGACTCTGGAATCAGCCAAGATACCCTTCAACAGATGAATGGCTAAAGAAACTGTGGTACATATACACAATGGAATATTATGCAGCTGTCAGGAGAGATGAAGTCATGAAATTTTCCTATACATGCATGTAGATGGAATCTATTATGCTGAGTGAAATAAGTCAGAGAGAGAGAAAGACGCAGAATGGTCTCACTCATCTATGGGTTTTGAGAAAAATGAAAGACATTCTTGCAATAACAACTTTCAGGCACGAAAGGAAAAGAGCTGTAAGTAACAGCTCACCTCATGAAGCTCACCATAAAGAGGGATGAGTTTCGTTAGAGAAATAACTATTTTTGAACTAATAATGAGAATGTACGAGGGAAATAGAAAGCCTGTCTAGCGTACAGGCGGGGGTTGGGTGGGGAGGAGGGAGATTTGGGACATTGGTGATGGGAATGTTGCACTGGTGATGGGTGGTGTTCTTTATATGACTGAAACCCAAACACAATCATGTATGTAATAAAGTTGTTTAAATAAAAAAAAGAAAGAAAAAGGAAAGAAAATAGCCAGGAGTAAGTTCTAAGCATATCCATATATGACCCAAACATTTTCCCTCTCCTGCCAAAGTTAATGGTAGAGATAGTACAGGGGTTAAGACACTTGCCTTGCATGCAGCCAACCCTATTTGATCTGACACCATGTAAAGTTCCTGAGTCTTGTCAGAAAGACCCCTTAGTACAGAGCCAGGAGTAAGCCCTGAGCATCATTGGCAGTCAGCCAAAAAATATGAATCAAATTAAGTAAGACATTTAAATCAAAAAAAATTTTTTTCAAAGTGAATTGTGTCCTGTTTCACTCTAAAGAAAAGATGAGGACAAAGATAATTTACTAAGTTTGTGCTTAATACAAGAAGTGGATGATTCCTGGTTGCTCTAAGATCAGATATTTTCCTCACACCTTGCTACCTGGGATTCAGCAATCCTATCATACTATAGTTTTGGTGTCTACTCTTTCATGATCAGATATACTGGGTCATCACTGTTTAACTCTTTGTCTCTTAACTTATAGGCAAATTTGAACATTTGTTGAGCAATTAATCTGGTCAAGAAAGATAAGTCTATGAGGTAAAAAAAAATGGTAAACCTGGATTGTGAAGATTGTTTTCTAAAGGCAAAGGTGAATAAAAAATTCTTAAATCACAAAACTGCAAGCACAAAGATCCCTCCCTACTTTATAAGATAAGGTTCTCTCTTATCTCCCTTACTTTCAATGTACCAAATGGGTAATATGATTGGAGGAGTAGAAAAACAGGAGAACCAATATGAAGTTTAGCCAAGAAACTTATTTTCAATATTCTTTTTAAAAAATAGTATCTTTATTTAAACACTGTGATTACAAACATGATTGTAGTTGGATTTCAGTCATAAAAAGAAGACCCCCCCTTCACCAATGCAACATTCCCACCACCAATGTCCCCCATCTCCCTCTTCCCCTATCATCTGCCTGTATTTGAGACAGGCATTTACTTATCTCATTCATTAACGCTGTCATAGTAGTTGTTAGTGTAGGTATTTCTTTAACTGCACTCACCACTCTTTGTAGTTAGCATCATATCATTAGCTCATCCTTCTGGTATTTTTGGGTATTAGTACAATAATGTCCTTTATTTTTCTTAAAACCCATAGATAAGTGAGACTATTCTATGTGTGTCTCTCTCTCCTTCTGACAATTTCATTCAACATAATAGTTTCCATGTACATATATGTATAGAAAAATTCCATGACTTCATCTCTCCTGAAAGCTGCATAATATTCCATTGTGTATATGTACCGCAGTTTCTTTAGCCATTCATCTGTTGAAGGGCATCTTGGTTGTTTCCAGAGTCTGGCTACTGTAAATAGCACTGTGATGAATATAGGTGTGAGGAAGGGGTTTTTGTATTGCGTTTTTCTGTTCCTAGAGTATATCCCTAGGAGTGGTAAGCTAGGTCATAGGGGAGCTCAATTTCTAGTTTTTTGAAGAATTTTCATATTGTTTTCCATAAAGGTTGGACTAGATGGCATTCCCATCATCAGAGAATGAGAGTTCCTTTCTCTCCACATCCCTACCAGCACTGAACAGTTCTTGTACCAGTCTCTGTGGTGTGAGATTGTACCTGCTGTTTTGATTTGCATCTCCCTGATAATTAGTGATGTAAAGCATTTTTTCATATGCCTTTTGGCCATTAGTATTTCTTTGAGAAATTGTTCATTTCTTCTTCCCACTTATTGATGGGGTTAGATTTTTTTTTTTCTTGTTAAGTTCTGTCAGTATCTCATATATTTTAGATATTAGCCTCTTGTCTTCTGGATATTGGGTGAATAGTTTCACCCATTCTGTGGGTGGTTTTTGAATCCTAGGGCACTATTTCCTTTGAGGTGCAGAAGACTCTCAGCTTGATATAGTCCCAGTTGTTTATCTCTGTTTCCACTTGTCTGGAGAGTGCTGTTTCTTCCTTGAAGATGCCTTTAGTCTCAATGTCATGGAGTGTTTTACCTACATGTTGTTCAATGTACCTTATGGTTTTGGTCTGATATCCAGGTCTTTAATCCATTTGAACTTGAAATTTTTGCATGGTGTTAGATGGAGGTCTGAGTTCACTTTTTTGTATGTGGCTGACCTGTTGTCCCACACTACTTGTTGAAGAGGCTTTCCTTGCTCCATTTTGCATTTATTGCCATTTTATCAAAGATTAATTGATTGTATATTGGGGGATCACTCTCTGAATACTCAAGTCTATTCAACTGATCTCAGGGTTTGTCTTTATTCCAATATTTTAATGACTATATCTTTGTAATACAATTTAAAGTTGGGGAAAGTGATGCCCCCCCATATTCTTTTTCCCAGGGGTTGCTCTAGCTATTCGTGGGTGTTTATTTTTCCAAATAAATTTAGGACTGTTTGATCCACTTCTTTGAAGAATGTCATGGGTATCCTTAGAGGGACTGCAATAAATCTTTACAATATTTTGGGGATATTGACATTTTAATGATGTTCCTCCTCTAAATCTATGAACAGGTATGTGTCTCCATTTCCTTGTGTCCTCTTTTATTTCTTGAAGCAGGGTTTTGTAGTTTCCTTTGTGTAGGTCCTTTAAGTCTTGCATTAATTTGACTAAAAGATATTTGAGTTTGTGTGACACAAATGTAAATGGGATTGTTTTTTAATGTCCATTTCTTCTCTATCATTAATGGTGTATAAAAAGGCCACAGATTTTTGTGTGCTAATTTTGTAACCTGCCACTTTGCTATATAAATCTATTGTTTCTAGAAGCTTTTTGGTAGAGTCTTTAGGGTTTTCTAAATATATTATTATGTCATCTGCAAACAAGAATATCTTGACTTCTTCCTTTCCTATATGGATGACCATTGTATATTTTTCTGCCTAATTGTTACGGCAAGAACTTCCAGCACTATGTTGAATAGGAGTGGTGAGAGAGGGCAGCCTTGTCTTGTACCAGATTTTAGATTAAAGGCTTCTAGTTTATCACCACTGAGAATAATATTTGCCAATATCTTGTGGTAGATGGTCTTGACTATACTGAGAAAAGTTCCTTCTATTCACATCTTTATGAGAGATTTTTAACAAGAATGGGTGTTGGACCTTATCAAATACTTTCTCTGCATCTATTGATATAATCATATGGATTTATTTTTTCTTTTGTTGATCTAGTGTATTATGTTGATAGATTTACGTATGTTAAGTCATACTTGCATTCCTGAAATGAAACCTACTTGGTCATGGTGTATAACCTTCTTAATGAGGCACTGCATCTTATTTGCTAGAATTTTGTTGAGGATTTTCTAATCTGTGTTCATAAGGAATATTTGTCTATAGTTTTCTTTTTTGCAACATCTCTGTCTGGTTTGGGTATCAGGGTGATATTAGCTTCATAAAAACTGTTTGGGAGTGTTCCTAATTCTTCCATTTCATAAAAGACCCTGATAAGGATTGGTAGTATTTCTCTAGAAAGGATTGAATGAATTTCTTGTGAATCCATCTGGACCTGGGCTTTTGTTTTGGGGAAGACTTTTGATTACTCTTTTAATTTCCCCTGTAGTGAGGGGTTTATTTAGATATGCTAGATATGCTTGTTTAACTGTGGAAGATTATGAGTCCAAGAATTTCTTTTAGGTTCTCATGTTTCATGGCATAGAGTTTCTCAAAGTAATCTCTGATTACCTTTTGAATCTCTACAGTATCTGTGATGAGCCTTTTCATTTCTAATCCGGTTTATTAATTTTCTCCTTTTTTTTTTGCGAGTTTTGCTACTGGTTTATCAATCTTGTTTATTTTTTTAAAGAACCAACTTTTGCTTTCGTTGATCTTTCAAATAGTATTTGTGTTTTTCCACGTCATTAATTTCTGCTCTGAGAGTTGTCAAGCTTTTGGTTTTTTCCTTCTGTCTACCTATTTTTGGTTCCTCTTTTTGATCATTTTTTTTAATTTTATAAACTGTGTCATTAAGCTATTTATGTAGGCCCCTTCTTTCTTTCTGACGTGTGCTT
Source organism: Suncus etruscus (assembly GCF_024139225.1). Classification (NCBI taxonomy): domain Eukaryota; kingdom Metazoa; phylum Chordata; class Mammalia; order Eulipotyphla; family Soricidae; genus Suncus; species Suncus etruscus. The sequence continues at coordinate 57,405,993 of NC_064864.1, read as the reverse complement.
GCAAAGCTATAAATTTACCTGTTAGTACTGCTTTTACTGTGTCCTGTAGATTTTGATAGTTTGTGTTTTCATTGTCATTTGTTTCTAGGATGTTTTGATTTCCTCTTTGATTTAATCTCTGATTCACTGGTTGTTCAGCAGTGTGCTGTTTAATTTCCAGGTGCTAAAGCTTTTCTTTTGTGACCCTTGTAGTTCACTTCTAATTTCATTGCCTTGTGATCTAAGTAGGTAGTTTGTACAATTTCTATCCTCTTGACTTTATGGAGATATGTTTTATATTCCAGCATGTGGTCTATTCTGGAGAATGACTCATGGGTGACATTTTATATATATACTAGTCCACTTTCTTCCATTTCTCTTTTCAGAGCTAGTATATTCTAGGTTTCAGCCTGGTTGACCTATCAAAAGGTGACAGGGCAATGTTGAGGTCTCCCAATAATATTGTGTTGCTATTGATATCTTCCTCAGATTTGTCAACAATTGTATTAAGTATTTTGCTGGTCCCTCATTGGGTATATATATATTTTAGGAGATTGATTTCTTCCTGTTAACATATCCTTTGGTTAGTACAAAATAACCATCTTTGTTCCTTATAACATTTCTGAGTCTAAAGTTTGTGTCATCTGATATTAGTATGACCACTCCAGCTTTTTCAGAAAATTTTTTGCTTGGATGATTTTCCTCCAGTCTTTGATTTTGAGTATATGTTTGTTCTGACTATTCATGTGTGTTTCTTGTAGGCAGCAGAATGTTGCATTCAGCTTTTTGATCTAGTTTGCCACTCTGTGTCTCTTAACATAAGATGCATTTAGCCCATTGACATTGAGAGAGATAATTGACATGGGATTTAATGTCATCTTTGTGTAGAAGTTTGGTGTTTTTGTTGGTCTGTCTTGTCTTAAAGAGAGGACCTTTCAGTTTTTTCTTTTAAGGCTAGTTTTGAGTCTGCAAAGTTTCTGAGCTGCTGTTTATCCATGAAGCTATGTATACTTCCTTCAAACCTACAAGTGAGTCTGGCTGGGTGCAGTATTCTAAGCAAATCATTCATTTCCTTAAGTTTTGTCATTATTTACTATCACTGTCTCTGGCCTTGAGTTTTTTGTTTTGTTTTGTTTTGTTTTTGTGACAGGTCTGCAAATATTAAGGATGCCCTTTTTTAATATATTTTTATTTAAGTAACATGATCATAGTTGGGTTACAGTCATAACCAGAACACCCCCCCTCACCAGTGTAACATTACCCCCTCCCCCTTTCCCATCCCCTGCCTGTATTCGAAACAGGCATTCTACTACAGTTATTTGTTTTTAAGTTCAGTAAGTTGTATTTTTTTTCCTTAAAGGATAAGAGTAAAAAATATAATAAAGGTGTGATAGTGGCAATAGGCGTTGTTTGCATAGGTCCAGAAAAATGGAGAAAATGGAAAAAAATCCTTGACCTGATTACAAAAAGGCCTCACCACAGAAGTTTATTGGCATAAGACCAACTCTGGGTTCCAGGCATACCAGTCCGTCCAACTCGAGTCATTCTCAAGTTCCCGGTGAAACTTTTTCACACTTTAGCTATTGTTGATATCAGATTCTTATATTTAAAGACTCTGAATTCTGTGCATTTCTTTCATCGATGTCAGGCTGATGTGGAGCATCCTCTAGTTTCAGCATACCATTCTATGCGGAGCGATCTGCCCTGCATGCAGACTGTTGCTGAGTCGTCTGGGTGTTGGGAGCACTCTTTGGAGTAAGTCAATGCCAAAGCAGTGGTAGGTGTTCCCTGGTAGAGGCTTGGATCCTGGTAATGTTTTGGCAATTGTGGTTGTTTCCATAGATGGTATCCATTGTTCAGGTGTGTGTGGGTGATGCCCATTCTTCTGAGGCCTGAGTCAAATCATTATGCCATTGTTCAGGGTAAAAGGCCTAATTACATTACCAAATTTGTGTTTCCATCTCTATTCGATAAGAACTTGTTTACATATGTATTATTTTCTAAGGATGCCCTTTGAATGTAATTTCCTTTTTTTTTTTTTTTTGATCTTGCTGTTTTCAGTATTCTGGGAGTTTCTCTGTAATGATATTCTTGACTGTTGATTCTTCCTGGGGATTTTCTTCCTGGGTCTTTTGGACTCCAATTTTATGTTGTTCCTGTTGAACTTGTCAAGGACTTCTATTTTCATCTTTTCACATTCTTTGAGTATTTTTTCCATTGTCTGACCTTTTGCATTAAGGTTCTTTTCCAGTCTCTTCTGCTGTATGGAGTTGTTCTGCATCTCATCTTCCAGCTCGCTGATTTTTCATTCCTGTTATTTTAGTTTGGAGTTTTCTGATTTTTATCTTTGTGTTCTGTTCATCTCAATCTATGCTTTCTTTGAGTTCTATGAGTATCTTCCATATTTCTACTCTAAACTCCTTATCTGAAAGGTACTAGGTACCTTATCTGAAAAGTACTTGGTACTCTTTAGGTCATCAGAGCTGCCATCTTCATTCTCTATGCATGCTATTTTCCTGTGTTGTTTCCCATTGACAAGCTTGTAGTTTTGCTTTTACTAAATGTTGTGGTGGGTTCATGGGCTAAATTAGAAGATGTATGCATCCAAAGAGCAGCATTGCTCCTCTTCTCCTCCCTGCTTGGGCATTTCTGCTTACCTCTGCTTACACAGCTTCATCAAGGGCTTCTGGGTGGGGTTGGTCTCAGCACCCACAGCAGTGATCACCTGCAGCCCCTTGTAATGGCATTTGTGGTGGCAAGCAGGCTCTTCCCTGCTTGGACATTTCCAACTTACCTTTGCTTACATGACTTCAGCAAGGACTTCTGGGCAGAAGTTGGTCTCGGCACCCACAGTGATGATCAGCTGTAGCCCCTTGGAATGGCATTTGGCAACAGCAAGCAGGCTCATTCCTCGATTTTCAATATTCTATAGGTTAAACTTGAACCAGTATACCAAGGAACCTCATAAGTAGCAAATATTGTTTCTTAGATTATTGGCTAAATATCTTTATTATAGAACACAAAATGAATAGTCATTACATATTACAATAACACTACAGATTCCTCAATATAAAATCAAATAGGATACAGATGAAAATTTTACAATTGTGCTTTTAGCTGTAACTACATTTTTTACTATAAAGGAATGACTCTCAAAAATTGCATTAAAATGAAAGCAATGAGTAAAGGTCAGCAAATCAAGGAGAAATTCTGATCTTGCCAGTTCTTATTTACCAGTGGGATCATTGACCTCCTGGAGGAGATACTGCAAACTTTCTCTACATTAAGGAAACATGACTGACCATCCCACACACTGAGAACATACCCTTGGTGGTCTCCAAAGCTAGCTAATGGCCTTGTTATAGAGTTAACTGCAGGAGACTGTATAAAATTTATAAATTCTACATCCAAAAATGTGTAGGGGGATGTAAACTGGAAGATGGATAGAAAGTAATTGAGCTGCAATGAGTTTAATAGAGAGATCAGTTTTCTACCTACATAAACCTAACGCTTCATGTACACTAATCTGTCTTCATTTCCAGCTCCGAGCCTGCTACAGATTTTTAATGGCCATTGGGGAAGGAACAAAAATAAACCATGATCCAGAGACTAGGATATATACACTCATTTGCTAAATTCCATAATTAATCCAAATATTAACTTACTAATTAAATTAGAGTTGTTTTAACTTCAGATTGAAAATGAACCTATATGTATTTTGAACTACATAAAAAGCAAAAACTGTTAAAGTACCATATACATTTACTGAAGAAAATTACAAGATATTTATCCACAAATTGCAAACAAATCAAATGTTCAACAAACTGATAAATAGAAAAATGTGTTTTACTGATAAAATAGGACACTATTCAGCAATAAGTAGAAAAAGAATTCTGCTACAGCTACAATGTATAGAAACCTCAAAAATATTATGCCAAATAAAAGAAGTCAGGCACATATTATATCATTCCATTTATATAAAATGTCCAGAAAAGGTAAACTTATAGAAAGAAAAATAGAATATGGCTGTCCTTTTAAATAAGGTAAAAATTTTGCCATTTGCAGCAAAATGGAGCTCATGGAGATTATGCAAAGTGAAACAAGTCAAGTGAAAGACAGATACTGGATCATTTCACTTATACATGAGCACAATGTCTGGAAACAGAACATATGAACAGACAAACAGAATAAAAATAAGTCAGAAAACATGTAAATAAGGTAACAGGTCAAAAGTGATGGAGGGGGAGTAAAGAGGAAACAAATCCAATAGCTAATGGTGAGTCTAATTAATAAAATGGAATTGTAGTTTTATAGGCTGAAGTAGAAACAAGTAGGTTGAAAGGATCTTTTCTAAATGTAGAACATTTTTGAAATGTTCTAAAAATATATTCTGATAAGGGCTATGTAATAATGTTACTAACATTCCATTATTCACTTCTATAAAATCTCAGAACCAAGTGGACATCATTTTGATTGCATCTGTTTGCAAACATGTCCAGAATCATCTTGATCCACTGGGTCTTCCTACCAATCCTATTGCATAGCTTGATGTAATGAATACTAGTTTGAAGAGACCTTTCTAAGAGATTTCACTATGGATATATCTTCTAATGAATATTCTCTTCCTCACCCCACCAAGGCCAGCATCCCAGTAATGTTGGGTCATTCACCATATTTCTCCTTGGGCAGATGTAGAATCCTGTCTTCATCAGAGACTCATGATTCTATGTTTGTTAATTAGAGGTTGAAAGTGTCTCATTATTGTGTCCACTTAAATTAGAAGATTTGAATTCAGAACTATCTGGTGCTGCTTTCTCTGCCTTAGGGTGTAAGTCTATTTGTTAGAGAAAACAAAGTCATCTATAGAGAAGCAAAACCATAAAAACTAAGAGAGCAAGAGGCTGGGGGAATCCAACTCCAGAAAGAAATCTGACTTTCAAATGGGTTAATCTCTGTCTTCTCTAAATGTGTATTACATTTGCCAATAAATTTCAGCTCATTTCCCTTTTATTTATTTAAGCTAGTTAGATTGGGAATTCTGGGATCAAAAAGTGGATGTCAAGGTAGCTTCTCCTAGAAAAACACTTGAGAATTCCCTTCCTGCCAGGAATAGTCCTTCAACTCAACGCATGCAGGTGATATTTAGGATACAGTTCCCAATAATGGTCATCTACTATCATGCAGGTGAGAAAACTTTCTTCAATCTCCAGAGAGTATTTTAGGTTTTATGGACCATTTGGTTTCTATCACGGCTACTCAACTCTTACCATGTGTCAAAACCACCACAGACAGTACAGTACAAAGTATAGCTGTGCTCCATCAAACCTTTATTGACAAAATAGGTAGTAGATTAAATCTGGCCTTTGAGTTGTAGTTTGCCATCTCTGCTCAAGTATTTTGTTTTGTTTAGTTTGGGGGATTATACCTGGCAATGCTTAGGGGTTATTCCTGGCTCTGTAATTAGGAATCATTCCTAGAGGTGCTCAGGGGACCATACAGGAAGTCTTGGATTGAACCAGGGTCAGCTTGTGCAAGGCAGGTACTCTACCTATTTTGCTATTTCTCTGGCCCCACTGCTCAGGGAATTTTTTTTTTATTCATTCATTTGACCTCAAGTTCCAAAACCTTTTTCTTTATATTGTCTAGGATGTTTTTTACTCATGGTGCCCTATCATGAACCTTATCCAGGCCCAACTCCCAAATATTCCCTTGCTAATTCCTGGCCATTTACCATTCTTTTTTTTTTTTTTTTTTTTTGGTTTTTGGGCCACACCCTGTGACGCTCAGGGGTTACTCCTGGCTATGCGCTCAGAAGTTGCTCCTGGCTTCTTGGGGGACCATATGGGACACCGGGGGATCGAACCGTGGTCCGTCCTAGGCTAGCGCAGGCAAGGCAGGCACCTTACCTCCAGCGCCACAGCCCGGCCCCCATTTACCATTCTTTCATTCATTCATTCATTCAACAATTTTAGCTACTAACCAATATTTTCAAATGCCACATGTAATTTATAGATCAATGTATAACACTTCCACCTCTTTGAACTGACTTCTTTGGGAAACAGATAAATGAGATTTGGCTCTGACTTCTAGATCTGCTAGAGTGAGACGAACAAAATTGTCAAACACTATGGGAAAGATGAGGTAAATATAAAGGGGTTTCTGCAGGCATGTAGAAGAAGAAGGAAATATAATTTAAATAAAGTTCTGGGCAGGAGACAGGCCAGGCCAGGCCCCAGGAGCAGTCAAAGCTCAAGAGCGAGTAGAGCAATCCTGAAAGGCAGCAAGGGAGGGTGCAAGAGCAGGTGGGTGCCTGCAACACATGTCTCACGTCTGCACCATCATGCACACACAGAGCCCTACTCTACACTTTCAGTTTTGGTCACCAGCATTCTGTGAGATATTCCAAAAGAAATACCACAGCCCATGTGCTCCTGTTTCTAACCCACCACCATTTCCCATCACTGTGAGGATTCAGTCTAGGTCCTGGAGAGGAATATCTTGGGGGGGGGGGGCAGGAGGGAGGATGAGGCAAGGGTACTCCAACCCTGCGCGCGCGCGCGCACACACACACACACACACACACACACACACACACACACACCAAAGAATCTCGAAGAATTTAATACAGTTTAGATGTTAGGTGTTAAAATTGTTAGTTTTAAGTCAATCTTTGACTTTGCATTTCGAGAACAAAAATCAAATCCTGGCATGCACTCACTCATTCAATCCATTCCTAGTGCTTCTAATTTGGGAGGTAAGGAAGAGCACCACATTTACCACATTTGCAAAAATCTCACCAAAATAGCTAAATCATTCAAGCACTGGCGTTTAAAACAGTAAGTGCCCATTTGAAAAACTCCGCTGAAGGCTGCTATTTCCTCCCTGAGGCTCGCACACTCCCCACATCGTCCCCTGAGGCGGGGTGTCCAGGCAAACTTGTTTGTATTCATGAACAGGCAGTAATTGGAGAACTGCTGAGCAAAGCAGAAGCAGCCGCTAGCAGCCCAGGCGGAAGAGCGTTGATTCAGGTGGGAAATGAATTGTGAGAACAGATGTTCTTGAAATCAAATATCTGGTTTCATGCAAATATTGTCAGGCACAGACAATGAGAGAAAGGCTGAGCAAGTGCAACCGACACAGAAACCTTGTTTCTAAAACAAAGTCCCAAGTCCCCCACCGATGTAAGGGAACATCCAGGAGCATGATTCAGAGGCAACTTAGGAAGCAAAAGATCCAGCAGTCTGCACCCAGAGAGATAGCACAGTGGTAGGGCATCTGCCTTGCACCCAGCCTACCTGGTAGGATGGTTTGCTTTGCACGCAGCCGAACTGGGTTTGATTCCGGCATCCCATATAGTCCCTCTTGAACCTGCCAGGGTGATTTCTGAGCATAGAGAGCCAAGAATAACCCTTGAGAGACCCAGGGTATGGCCAAAAATTAAAAAAGACTCATGAACCTAAAAATTGCTCTTTCAGGGACACCATGAAGTTCTCAAATAACTAGAATGTCCTCGAGCCACAGCACTAGAAATTTCACACTTAGAAATTCACTCTATTGGGTTTATTTTCTCTAATCAATATTTTAAATGTGAAGATGACGGAATTGTCCTTCCTAAGTGAAATAAAACACTAAAATGTAATCATACCAAGCATTAGATTATAGCAATCATAATTTTTTGTGTTGATACAGCATGCTCAGTTTCCAAATTCCCTGGAAAGTGGTTAGAATAAGCACTCTGTCTTGGCATTTGGAAATAAGAAGACTAAAGTTCAAAGAGGTAATATAACTTTCTCAAGTAACTGAAGAAATAAAAAGTGCAGAAGAGTGAAACAGGCCTCCAGACTGGCAGCATAGTGGTTGGGAAGGAACCTAGTTATAGGCTAGAGAGAGATGGGCTATTGGATATTTCAGTAGCTCACCAAGCCGTTGCTGCCAACACTTCTTTCATCTAAGTCATTGTGAACCATATTTTCCTGAAGAATATTGCACACAAAGTTAAAAAAGCTTCTTGATTAAAAATCTGCACTGGCACTCTCTGTGGGAAACCTCTTTTCTTCCATCCACTAGCACTATGAAGCATGCCAGTTAGCAGAGGAGTTATTCACAGTCAACACTTGCATATGGCATCTTTATTTCACAAGGATTGTGAATTTAGAGAGACTCAAAGCAAGTATTTGGGTTTTTTGTTTTGTTTTGTTTTGTTTTGTCCCCCAATTCACAATACAGACCAGGCAAAGGGCCTGGGTTGAGGTGTATATGCAAGTATTTGAACCAAAACTAACCTTGATAACAGAAATATAGTAAAGGTGTTCTAAGAAAACACAGAAAACTAAGGATGTTTACTGTGACATTTTTGGGTTGTTTAAATGCCAATTACTCACCCTTAATCCAGCCAACACATTATGTTCTACTAATGGCAGAGATACATATCAAGCGCTCTCCAGGGAAGTTCTTCTCTTACAATTTAGTATTTGTGGAGAAGCACTCAACACAGAATTCTCAACACAGAAATCAATCTCACAAATGCTCTTTAAAAAATCTTGCTCTGATGGGTATTGGGTGAATAGTTTCTCCCACTCAGTGGGTGGCTCTTGTATTCTGGGCACTATTTTCTTTAAGGTACAGAAGCTTCTCAGCTTAATATGTTCCCATCTGTTTAACTCTGCTTCTATTTGTTTGGAGAGTACATTTTCCTCTTTAAAGATGCCTTTAGTCTCAATGTCATGGAGTGTTTTACCTACGTGTTGTTCTATATCCCTTATGGTTTCAGGTTTGATATCAAGGTCTTTAATCCATTTTTACCTTCAGACATAGTGTTAGCTCTAGGTGTAAGTTCACTTTTTTTTGCAAGTGGCTAATCAGTTGTGCCTACACCATTTATTGAAGAGGCTTTCCTTGCTCCATTTAGGATTTCTTGCTCCTTATCAAAATTTAGGTAATTTTATGTCTGGGGAACATTCTCTGAGTACTCAAGTCTATTCCACTGATCTGAGGGTCTGTCTTTATTCCAATACCATGCTGTTTTGATAACTATTGCTCTGTAATACAGATTAAAATTGGGGAAGGTAATGCCTCCCATATTCCTCTTCCCAAGGATTGCTCTAGCTATTTGTGGGTGTTTATTGTTCCAAATGAATTTCAAAAGTGTTTGATCCACTTCTTTGAAAAATGTCATGGGTATCTTTAGAGGGATCGCATTAAATCTGTATAATGCTTTGGGGAGTATTGCCATTTTAATTATGTTAATCCTGCCAATCCTTGAGCAGGGTATGTGTTTCCATTTCTGCATATCCTCTCTTATTTCTTGGAGCAGGGTTTTATAGTTTTCTTTGTATAGGTCCTTCACATCTTTAGTCAAGTTGATTCCAAGATATTTGAGTTTGTGTGACACTAATGTGAATGAGGTTGTTTTCTTAATGTCCATTTTTTCCCTTTCAGTTTTTGTGTATAAAAAGGCCATTGATATTTGTGTGTTAATTTTGTAGCCTGCCACACTACTATATGAATCTATTGTTTTTAGAAGCTTTTTGGTAGTCTTTAGGATTTTCTAAGTAGAGTATCATCTCTTCTGCAAACAGTGAGAGCTTGACTTCTTCCTTTGCTATTTGGATGCCCTTGATATCTTTTTCTTGCCTAATTTCTATAGCAAGTACTTCCAGTATTATGTTAAATAAGAGTTATAAGAGAGGACAGCCTTGTCGTGTACCAGAATTTAGAGAAAAGGCTTTTTGTTTTTCTCCATTGAAGATAATATTTGCCATTAAACTGGAAATTGAGCTCCATATGAGTGAGCTATACCACTCCTAGGAATATATCCTAGGAACACAAAGATACAATACAAAAATCCCTTCCTCACACCTATATTCATTGCAGCACTATTTACAATAGCCAGACTCTGGAAACAACCAAGATGCCCTTCAACAGATGAATGGCTAAAGAAACTGTGGTATATATACACAATGGAATATTATGCAGCCATCAGGAGAAATGAAGTCATGAAATTTTTCTATACATGGATGTACATGGAATCTATTATGCTGAGTAAAATAAGTCAGAGGGAGAAAGATAGAAGCAGAATAGTCTCACTCATCCATGAGTTTTAAGAAAAATAAAAGATATGTTTTGCAATAATTCTCAGAGACAAAAGAGACAAGGACTGAAAGGTCCAGCTCACAACATGAAGCTACCACAAAGAGTGGTGAGTGCATTTAGAGAAATAACTACATTGCGAACTATCATAACAATGTGAATGAATGGGGAAGTAGAAAATCTGTCTAGTGTACAGGCAGGGGTGGGGCGGGGAGGAGGGTGATTTGGGACATTGGTGATGGGAATGTTGCACTGGTGAAGGGGGGTGCCTTTACATGACTGAAACCCAACTACAATCAGATTTTTAATCAAGGTGTTTAAATAAAGATATTAAAAAAATTAAAAAAATCTTGCTCACAAATAGAAATGAAATTCACACCAAAAATGATCAAGAAATATTTAACAACAAAAATGAAACAACCTGGGGTCAGAGCAGTGGCACAGAGTGGTAAGATGTCTGCCTTGTACCACTAGCCTAGGATGGACCGCGGTTCGATCCCCAGGAGTCCCATATGATCCCCAAAGCCCAGGAGCAATTTCTGAGTGCATAGGCAGGAGAAACCCCTGAGAGTCACCAGGTGTGACCGAAAAACAAAACAAAACAAAAAAGAAACAACCCAAATGTCTTTAACAAGTTTTATTACATACTTGACATGGAAAAAATAACATAAAGAAATGAACTACTGTTATACTAATCCAAGTGAAAGCAGATACATTCCAAACCTCTATGTAAATATTCTGAGAAACTAATATCTCATCACATAATTTTCACCTCAATCATCACCATAAATAATAATTTTAGCATATATTCGTGAGATTTCTGTGCAGCATCATAAAAGATTTGTTACTAAATGATTAAACAAAAAGTTTCTCATAATGAACAGATCCCAATTTAAAAAAATTATTGATTTTATAAGCTTCATCTAGGCAAACTGTAGGCTCATATTAATTCAAAGCTCTACAGAGATACCAGAGTTGAGTCTTCATTGGGCCCAGTATGGAACTGACAACTGGTAAAAAAAAAAAAAAAAAAAAAAAAAAACAGTAATTTAAATGTCATAGTATAAAAGCCAAGTAAAATAAGAGGTTTTGTTTTGTTTTATTTTGTTTTGTTTGTTTTTGCCATTTCCACCTTAGACAACCCCTAAGCAGAATCAAGTGAATCAAGAATCAGGCCAATTTTAATCCAGAAATACAAGGCAGTTATCTGCTACTTTTAACTCCTATTGATTCCGTTGACAAGTTCAGAACAAGTCCTTTGCTGTACTTTAAATAATTAACTTAACAGGTAAGGTGCTTGCCTTGCATGCATCTGACCTGCATTTATCTGTGGTACCATGCATATGTTTCCCTGATCACAACCAGGAGTAAGACCTGAACACAGTCAGATGTGGCCAGAAATCAAAATAAACAACTAATTTACCATGGTCAGTAATACTAAGAAAATCTACTGAACATGATTTAATGTTTCTATATCAGAATAACGAGAGCTGTTTTATCAAGAATAACTTGAAGTCAGCCATAGGAAAATAAAAAGAAAACATTTTAGCCATTCTTTAAAAAAAAAAAAAAGCATTAGATTCTACTTTTTTAAGGGAGCAAAGTCAAATGAATACAGATCAATGAGTTTACCCTGAGGTTATTAAAGAAGAAAAGGGAATCTAAAATGGGAGAAAAGGCCACTGGACTTTGGTGGAGAGAGTTTGATATTGTGGTGCTAGGTGTGGTATAATAAAATACATTTTTAAGAGATGTGAAACTGTAGCTATAAAACAGTTATTAGTTTGTGAACCAGTTACATAAAGCTATTCATTTTAAAAATATAATCGTCTATGTATTTCTTACAAACATATAGATTTGTGATTTCCTTTGAAAAAGCTAGGAGATCTAGGAACCTTGGCTTGGCTTCTCCAAGCAGCAAATACTGAATGTAATACTATCTGATCACTTCTCTCGGAGGTACCTTTCTCTTTTTCCTTTGTATAAATCAACTCCATTCTTCCTGTTTATATCCAAAATATCAAAACAATTTCACTGATTTGTGTTGACTATTATCTATGACAGGCTTTATTTTGTAATTCCTATATGATAGCATATTGTGTGTTGGAAATTTCCAAAACAGAACTAATTTGTTAGATGTATCAAAGGCCAGGCTTTTCTAAGAAACTTCAGTTATTATTATTCAATATAAGTTGGTTCATATCTCTTTGTAATATTATGAAATATGTAAGTAATATACAGTGAGATACACAATTGTTAAATGCTGGGAGCCGAGAATTTTGATCAATTCAAAAAGGTATCAAATTATGAGAAGTAATTCAACCATTTTAGCTAAAATAAAGCTAAGTTATATCTTGGCTACAGTCCCAGGTCCTATATGCCTGCTGTTCTTAATCAGTTTTTTAATAATCTCTTTTAAGAAGGAAATTCTACTTTAAGCATCTTTGAATTGTAAGTGTCCTTTGACATTTCTTAACTCTGTACTTTGCAAACATGACACCATCAAATTGAACCCAGCAGTTGACATGCTCTTTTCCTGAAATGCACTGCAGTCAATTCAAGAGTGCTGGGGCAAAGTGGGATGCAGTGGAAAGTACAAAACCTAAATATCTTGATATGCATATAGCTTCATGCATAGAGAACTTTTAGTCAAAAAGAAAGTGATTAAGAACAATGTAAACTCATATGCAAGTTTAGGATGTTGATGTCATTCTGGGTACTTGTTGGAAAATTCAGACTTATGGACTCTATTCACAGATACTCTGTACAGATTAGTCTGGAGTAGGACCCTCGGGATTGTATTTTTAACAAGCTTTCCAGTGTCATCCATTTTGTTGCTAGACAGTCAAATCCAGTCAACATCTATGACCCTCCTCTAGTATTTCCACAAGAAAAAGGATCACTACCAACTATTACCAGAAAAGGCTATGCAAAGAGGTTGACAATCATTAAGGTTTGTTTCTTTATGAAGCAAAATAAAACAAGTAACATGACCAAACACAATAAAACAAAGAGCAAATAACAAAATAAGCACATAATTCCCTTTCTCACTTCCACCAATTTTAAGCAGTGAAATCACTAGTCACACCACTCTGATGAGGATGTCCTGTGATATGGGAAAGGTCAGTCTCTGGGCCTGCAGCTAAGAAAAATATTTGAACTAGGAACATGATGGCCTAAGAGAGGCCAAGTGGGAGCCCAAAGGGCAGGTCCGTGGTTAGCAGATGCCACTGTTGGTTTGCTTCTGGGTGGAGCACCCCTGGGGTTTTGGCTTTGAACAGAGAAGTCCCCAGGAGGCCCAACTAATTGTGGGAACCACTGTGGAAGTTATCCACAGGCTCTGGGAGAAGCAAAGAAGGTTAGAAGATTACCAGAATGAGCTCCAAGGACATGGCTGGAAAGGCTCCCAAGGACACGGCAGCCATCTTTGAAGCTTCCATCAACTTAATGCATGTCCCAACATTCTCTTCTTGCCCTCAGGTTTCCCTGGCAACTGACCAATAAGAATTGGCAAGAAGATAGATTGTCCCTGAAAGTTGCCTAAACAGATCTGCATGCAAAGTGAAGGGAGATTTCAAGGCAAAAAGAAAATTCCCCAGATAGTCAAAAGAAAAGAAGTGTCAGATTGGTAGTTTCTATCTCACAAAGACAATTCAAATATATATTGAGTCACTCATGAATATTTTATGGCATTTAGGTTCTCTGGTATTTTGGGTTTTAGGCTCTTGGGACTACTAGTCAAAAATGAGTCACATTATGCCTAAAATTCTTTTTTTTTTTTTTTTTCAGTTTTGTAGTCACATCTGGCAGTTCTTGTGGTATACTCCTAGCTCTGTTCTCAGGGATCGTTCCTGAAAGCTCAGGGCACTCTGGGGTTCCAGGGATGAAACTCTAGTAGGCCACCTGCAAAGGACGTGCTTATCCCACTGTACTATTGCTCTGCTCCTGTCTTAAATTCTTAACAAAAGATTTTTCATGAAGCAAATCTCCTATGGGCTCTTGGGTCTCATGCAGGCTTCTCAGAAAACTTTACCTGGAAACTTTATAAACCTTATTCTTGTGATTTAAGAACTGCCAATCTGAAGAAATTTTCTTTCAATTTTGCAGGAGCTCTAAGCAACAGCAGATGTTACACTAAATAAAAATTGCCATTTCAAAACCTTGGATTTAATCAATAAAATGCTATCTACATTGGGGTTTGTATCTGTTTTAGTCATCAGCCAGTGTGCAAAATATTTCTCCTATTTTGTCCAGTCTTCTGGTGTAAAAAGATTGAAGAATGTTATTCTAAACAATAACACCCCAGTGTCCCCCCCCCCAGGAAATCTTATTTAAGCAATGCGTAGCTAGACATCATAAAAATATCATTATTTCATACAACTCTGTAAGTTAAAAATCAAACTGCCATATTTTAGGGGGAAAACTAATATCAAAGTAGTTAAGTTACTCTTCTATTATCTGAATAACATAAAATTGACTTGCACTGTGTCATCGGACCCCAATATTTATCCTCTATACTGATATTTAAAAATTCCTTTGGTAGATAGATACTTAGAAAGAGAATAAGGCTGTCGGGTGGGGAGTAAAGTGCTGTGTGGCAGGTTTTCAGTTTGGGATATTAAATGCCTTAAGAGTGATAAAATGAGAGAATGAAATCAGATTAAAATTAGATTTCAGAATCCTTGATGAGGTGATGATGGAAGGAATGAGCCAAAATTTAGTTGCTCAGTTGAGGATTTTGGATTTGAAAAATTCTTGAACCTTTTTCTTCTTTCTTTCCACTAGCGCTCCTCTATACTGAACTTACATGTTCTCTCCCCAAAACAAATTGAACTTCATTTAATATCATTTAATCTATACTTTGTTGCCTGACATGAAACTTTAACTAAGTCACTTATCCCTGTAGTTTTTCTTAATAAGCAGAAAATCTAGAAGTTATGCTACAAAAATTAGCATCCAGATACCCACTCAGTGCCTTAATGGGGAATATTTTCCTCCTGTATCCTGTATACATAGTATCCTGTGATACTGTGGATTGAAGGGACATACTCTCTATGACATCTTAGATTTATGTTTCTTCCAGAAAGAAGAGGACTCTGAAGGGATAGTGGCATCTCTAACATCAGGGCCAAAGCTTGACTGGAAAGCCTCAGTAGATTTCAATGACTGAAGATCTTACTGGTCAAGATCTGTTTTCATTATTATTCCTATCTGCAGGGAAATATAAACAGATGATTATTTTATTATATGCATTTCTACTCTGAATTCAAAAACAATGACAGCCTGAGATTTTATTGATATAATGTTGGTTCTTATGCCCCAAACATCCCATTTCATTTTGCCTCTCTCTCTTTGTGCACATATAAAAAAAATAAAATAAAAAAGCAAAAGTGAACTTATGAGCACTCCTGGTTAAAACTTCTATTTTGTTAATACAAAAGCAATGTGACATAGTGATTGGGTGTTCAATCACTACAAAATAAAGCCAGAAACTCTATTATGCATTCACTTTACTTTTTCAGCTCTCTAAACCCCTTCTAGTTTTCCTTCAGTTCTTTATACCTAACAAGTTTCTACCAATTTCCAAATATTTGATTATGCCAATCTTTCTTCCTGGAGCACTTCCAAATGCTCTTTCTTCCACTTTATATCTAAAAATCTAATAGTTTCGAATTATGTGCATAGATAATCCCAGACTTCAGCAAAATATAAATTAGAAATAATAAACACAGCAAAGTGGAAAACTACAAAATTAATATGCAGAAATTTGTTGTGTTCCTTTATGCAAATAGTGAAACTGCAGAGAGTTCTGTCTCATTTACAATCACATCAAAAGTAATTAGATTCTCTGGAGTAAATTTAATCAAAGAAATGAGAATGTTATCCATCAAAAACTAGAAGGCAGAGAAATAGGATTTTACTCCAAGAACTAAAATATTTACATTGCATGCAGGGGTCCCAGATGAAATCCCTGGCACTACATAATCCCACAGAGAGTGTGCCCTCCACAAAAACAAACTAGAGGATATCACTGAAAGAAAGTAATAAAACACAAAGAGATGAAAAGATAATCTAAGCTCTGTCATTAGTAAAACAAACTGTTAAAGTGGCTTTATCCTTTAATGCCACATATGGATTCAATGCAAGTGCTAATCAAAACCTTAACAGCATTCTTTACAGAAATGTAACCAAAAAATTATGACACTTATTGAGGAATACAAAAACCCAGGATATTAAAAATAACTTTAAGAAAAAAGAACCAAAATGGGCACATCACACTTCCCTGAATTTCAACTATAATTCCATATAGTTTCAAATAATCAAAATAGCACAGTATTTGGGTGATAAAAAGCACACATAAAAATGAAATTCAGATTTCAGAAATAATATCACACCTATACATAGAGCCAATTTATAACAAAGGAGCAAGAAACACAATGGAACAAGGAAATTCTCTTCATTAAATGGTGCTTGGAAAAACTAAAAACACCCATGCAAAAGATAAAACAAGACCACATATCTAATATTATACACAAAAATTAATCCAAAGTAGTTTAAAGGTTTTTATATAATACCTGTAACCATAAAACATGTACAAGAAAATCTTGACAATATAGTTCTTTTTATGTTTTGTTTTGTTTTGTTTTGGGGTCACACCTGCAGCGCTCAGGTCAGGGGTTACTCCTGGCTCTATGCTCAGAAATCGCTCCTGAGATGCTCGGGGGACCATATGGGATGCCTAGATTCAAACCACCATCCTTTTGAGTGTAAGGCAAATGCCTTACCGCTGTGCTATCTCTCTGGCCGGCAATATAGTTCTTGACATGGGCTTCAAAGATGATTTTGGAGAATTTATCCCAAAGCAGGGAAAACAAAAAATCAGAAATTACAATTGGTTCCACATTAAACTAAAAACAATTATACAGAAAAACAAAACAAACAAACAAAAAAAGCTCAACTTGCATCACAAGAAAAATTCTACTGAATGTAGGGTCAGAGAGATAGCACAGCAGTAGGACTTTTGCCTTGCAAACAGCTGACCCAGAATGGACATTGGTTAGATCCCTGGCATTCCATATGGCCCCTAGAGCCAGGAGCAATTTCTGAGCACATAGCCAGGAGTAACCCCCAAGTGTCACTGAGTTCGGCCCAAAAAACAAACAAAAAAATATCTTACAAAACACAACAACAACAAAAAAAAACAAGCAGGGGCCGGGCGGTGGCGCTGGAGGTAAGGTGCCT